>NC_056733.1:531802650-532055150 GCF_019279795.1 Protopterus annectens
TTAAAATAATTGTGGGTGAGACTAAACTCCAACAATAACAAAATAAATGATGTGCTAGGGCCCTCACCCATCATTCTTCCCATTGTCTCAAGACCCCTTCTTGTGTCAATGTTTGTGTACAGTGAATTGACATCTACCGTGGCCCAATAATAGTCTCTCTGTCACTCGATCTTCTTAAGTCTCCTCCTTTATCAGCTTGTTTAAAAACAAAATCACCTAAAGACAAATGCATTGCTTGATGTTCTTGCCACTGTTTTTGTGACAAATTATAATTCTTTGAACTTCTCAAAAATATATCAAATTCTCACTCTATTTTCTTGCAAAGCACATTTTCAAACATTTTGATACTGGAAGAGGTTCTAGGGGACATGAATTTATCTATATTAGATGAAAAATAAGGAACATCTAATTTACCATAGCCAGTATCAAACCTGCTTTCAACTCGAAATTCACACTCATTCTCTTCATTAACCTCATCCAGTATATCAAAATAAAATCAGTTTCATGTATACTAACATTTAACAGTCATCTTCCAAACTTAAATTGCTACTATTCAAATCTGAAACAAATTCCCCATTCCCTAGGGAATTAAAATACACTTTTAAATGCAGTTTACGACAAAAGTGTTTGACATTCAAAATTATATCAGCTAAACAGGGGATTCTGGTAGGAACAAATTTCGGGCCTTTCAGAAGCACATTTGCAAGTCTTCAGTAAGTCTTAGATCAGACAAATTAACAATCCCCCGGATTCACTATCCTTCTGTGCAGGACTAGCTTAGTCCTGCATGGAAGCAGCCATTTAGGAGCAGGACGGCAGCATGCCATGCATATTAATGAAGGTGCACTGCCTGAGCTCCTAAATGTACATGGAGTGTGTACGAGTACAGGGGGCGTGTCTGAGAGCAGAGCTCTCAGAATATACATGCTCCTGCAATACAAAACAGCAGAGCATGAATAAAAAAATGAGTGAGACCGGTCATAGATGTTCGCATACTCCCAGCAACATCCCCCCACATTTACAAGAGCAATAGTTAAAACATTAAATATAAAGAATTTTTATTTATGAAACAGATTAAATTTAACCGTAGGTGCAAGGGTTTGCCCATCACTTAGCTACGGTTAATGCAGCTTAAGTAGCACAAAAGGATAAAAAGCAAGATATATGCAAATGAAGCAGTACAGCAATAGTGTAGTGGGCAGAGCATTCGCCTTATGAGCTGTCATTTCCGGTTCGAGTCCCACTCCAGTACAATCCATTTTCCATGTCAAATCACTGTATGATCAATTTATTTTGTTGCATAACCTACGATAACATATATTTATAACATGTATGTATTTATAACATATATTTGTGAACAGGAGTACTACATTAAATGCAGATGTGAGGCAAAGTCCACAGATAATCACAAGTGCCCCATACAGTATATGTACACAGAATAAGGGATACAAATGGAAGGTAAAATGTGTAATAAATGATAACTTCATACAGTTTCCAAATCCACCATCTTCCCAAGAACCATTAGACATTACTTTCTAAATTAGTGCATTGGTAAGCGGGAGTAAACAAGTGTAAGCACTGTTAAGCAGTAGTAAGTGAGTTTAAGCCCATTTGCCCGGGTATAAGCAATGCACACACAGGTTAAGCAATATTGAAGCTAACTCTCTGTAAGCATATTTTACTGGAGGTTAGCATTGCTTACCTTCGCAAACCCATGCAAACCCGCTTACAATTGCTTAAAAGTGCCTTAAGCACTCTGTATGCATCAGCCACTGTTCTGGCCAGAAACAAAATAAACAGCCTTTGCAGGTCTTGAACCCAGGACCCTGTACACTATTGTCACAGTAGTTAACCACTAAGCCATCACAGCAGTACATAAGATTGACGTATCACCAAACAGATCCTCACTATAGGAAATTCAAATTGAACATGTGAAAGGAATCTATATACAGTCTTATGTTGTATAACCTACTACATAACATAAATATGTGAACTGGAGTACTGCATTAAGCCCAGATGTGAGGTGTCATTGTAATAAAGTGTTGAAATCCCCTACTAAACACAAGGATGCCATACAGTGTACGTACACATGAATCATGGATACCAAACACATATATAACATGTAATGAATAATAAATCAATGCCACAATGCAACTATTATGCAACCTAAATATTAAGCAATGCTAAGCATTGCACAGCCCAGCTTAGTAGGTGTAAGCAATGTGTAGGCCAGCTACCTCAGTCTGCACATTGGTATATCCCTTTAAGCAATGCCAACCTTAGGTAAGCAGGTTTGCCCATAGCTTAGCCCTTTCAAAACCATCCAATCATGGCAAAGTGCAGGAAACTGGCCCTATTTAAACCCAACAGGCGGGAATACATCTTATAACTCATTGTAGTTTCCCCTTGTAGGCACTATATCTGGAATGGGAGAGGGGGTGTGCTTTCGGGCACAGCACTGGGGTATTCAGGATTTCAGAGTCATGACAGGACTCCTTTTGAAAGACCATGACATGAGACTGCTGCAGGGCCAGTACCAGGGTTCCCAATAGAAAGTGGAAGCCTGGGACCATCTCACCCGTGACCTCACCTGTGCCACTGGCATACCCCGAACTGGTGAGCAGGCCAGGCATCACTATGCTGACCTGAAGCAGCAAAAGGGGGATCTCTTGGATCAGTGGATCCAAGGGGCTAGGAGGACAGGGGAGGTCCCAGCTGTGTGTAAGTATCAGTCCACTACATGTTTAATAATTGCCAGGTCATGTATACTATGGATAGGTATGGCAAAATATTCCTCATATGTTTTTCACAGCAGCAAGTGAGCGGGCTATGAACCAGGGTGCCCATGAATGTCGATTGGAGTGGTTGTGACGCGAGGCAGGTTAGTAATACTCCTGCATGTACTGTCATAGGAAATAAATATAAAAGAAGTAGTAAGTTAATTGCCTATATAAAACCTGTATTGTTTAATGCATGTACTGCATACACCAGAGAATATGGCAGGAAAAGTCACATATATGCTGTATGTAAATAAAATCATAATAGCCTGTCAATAAAGGTCTAACTGCTGGACTGCATGTGTTTATTCTGGTATCATATGGTAATGTAGATTTGCAATCAAATAATAGTACTGTTGTATTAAGCACTGTTACCCACACTTCTTCTTCTTCTTCTTCTTCTTTTGGCTGCTTCCATTAGGGGTCACCACAGCAGATCAACTGTTTCCATTTCTTCCTGTCCTCTGCATCTTGCTCTGTCACACCAACCACCTGCATGTCCTCTCTCACCACATCCATAAACCTTATCTTAGGCCTTCATCTTTTCCTGTTACCTGGCAGCTTCATCCTTAGCATCTTTTTCCCAATATACTCTGCATCCCTCCTCAGCACATGTCCAAACCAATGTAATCTTGCCTCTCTGGCTTTGTTTCCAAACCTTCCAACCTGGGCTGACCCTCTAATATACTTATTCCTAATCCTGTCCATCCTCGTCACACCCAGTGCAAATCTTAACATCTTCAACTCTGCCACGTCAAGCTTTGACTCCTTACTTTTTGTCAATGCCACTGTCTCCAACCCATATAAAATAGCTGGTCTCACTACCCTCTTGTAGACCTTCCCTTTCCCTCTTACTGGTACTCGTCTGTCACAAATCACTCCTGACACTCTTCTCCACCCACTCCATCCTGCCTGTACTCTCTCATTCACCTCTCTTTCACACTCACCATTACTCTGAACTGTTGATCCCAAGTATTTAAACTCATCCATCTTTGCCACCTCTACTCCCTGCATCCTCACCATTCCTCTATCCTCCCTCTCATTCATGCACATATATTCTGTCTTAGTCCTGCTGACCTTCATTCCTCTTCTCTCTAGAGCATATATCCACCTCTCCAGGGTCTCCTCCACATGTTTCCTACTCTCACTACAGATCACAATGTCATCTGCAAACATCATCCATGGGGACTCCTGTCTGATTTCATCTGTCAACCTGTCCATCACCATTGCAAATAAGAAGGGGCTCAGAGCTGATCCTTGATGTAATCCCACCTCCACCTTAAACGCATCCATCACTCCCACTGCAGACCTCACCGCTGTCACACTACCCTCGTACATATCCTGTACCACTCTTACATACTTCTGTGACACTCCCGACTTCCTCGTACAATACCACAACTCCTCTCTAGGCACCCTTTCATATGCTTTCTCTAAATCCACAAAGACACGATGCAACTCCTTCTGACCTTCTCTGTACTTCTCCATCAACACTCTCAGAGCAAACATCGCATCTGTAGTGCTCTTTCCTGGCATGAAACCATACTGCTGATCACTAATCATCACCTCCCTTCTTAACCTAGCTTCCACTACTCTTTCCCATAACTTCATGCTGTGACTGATCAATTTAATCCCTCTGTAGTTACTACAGCTCTGCACATCACCGTTATTCTTAAAAATTGGTACCAAAACAACTTTTCTCCATTCCTCAGGCATCCTCTCACTTTCCAAGATTTCATTAAACAATCTACTTATAAACTCTACTGCCATTTCACCTAAACACCTCCATGCTTCCACAGCTATGTCATCTGGACCAACAGCCTTTCCATTCTTCATCCCCTTCATAGCTATCCTTACTTCCTCCTTGCTAATCCACTGCACTTCATGATTCACTATCCGCACATCATCCAACCTTCTCTCCCTCTCATTCTCTTTATTCATCAGCCCCTCAAAGTACTCTTTCCATCTGCTCAACACACTCTCCTCACTTGTGAGTACGTTTCCCTCATTATCCTTTATCACCCTTACCTGATGCACATCTTTACTAGCTCGGTCCCTCTGTCTAGCCAATCGTACAGGTCCTTTTCTCCCTCCTTAGTGTCCAACCTTTTATACAACTCTTCATACGCCTTATCCTTAGCCTTTGCCACCTCTCTCTTTGCCATGCACCTCATCTCCTTATACTCTTGTCTACTTTCTTGATCTCTCTGACAATCCCACTTCTTCTTCACCAAACTCTTTCTCTGTATACTCTCCTGTACTTCTTCATTCCACCACCAGGTCTCCTTGTCCTCCTTCCTCTTTCCAGATGTCACACCAAGCACCTTTCTAGCCATCTCTCTTACTAGCTCTGCTGTAGTTGCCCAGCTATTCAGTAACTCTTCACTGCCACCCAGTGTCTGTCTTAACTCTTCCCTGAACATCAGCTCACAATTACCCTTTTTCAATTTCCACCATTTGATCCTTGGTGCTGTCCTCACACTCATCCTCCACTTCTTGATCACCAATGTCATCCAACAAACCATGTCCATCCTTTTCACAAAATCCACTACCATCTGACCTTCTGCATTCCTTTGCTTAACACCATACCAACCCATCACTTCCTCATCCCCTCTGTTTCCTTCACCAACATGCCCATTGAAATCTGCTCCAATCACCAGTCTCTCACCCTTGGTTACAGTCATCACCACTTCATCCAACTCACTCCAAAAGTTTTCTTTCTCATCCATCGCACACCCAACTTGTGGAGCATATGCACTAACAACATTCATCATTACACCATCAATTTCCAGCTTCATAAACATCACTCTATCCAACACTCTTTTCACCTCCAAAACACTCTTAGCATACTGTTCCTTCAGGATAATGCCTATGCCATTTCTCCTCCCATCCACACCATGATAAAACAATTTGAAACCGCCTCTGATACACCTAGCCTTGCTCCCCTTCCATTTGGTCTCTTGCACACACAATATACCAGCCTTCCTTCAGTCCATCATATCAACTAGCTCTCTCCCTATACGAGTCATACTGCCAACGTTCAAAGTTCCAACCCTCACTATCACAGTCCTAGCTTTTACCTGCCTTCGGGCATGCCTTCCCCCTCTTTTCCTCCTTCAGCCAACAGTAGCCCAATTTCCGCCAGCACCCTGTTGGCCAACAGTACTGGTGGCGGTCACTGTGCTACATAAATAAAATGTGTAGGGATGTCTATATATGACTGGTGTAATCCCAAGAGGTCATATAGTACAACTGAGAGAGACATAGACAGAAAACAGTGAAAAGACAGACAACAAAATTCAAATAGCACACTCAACTGAGACGTAAACTGTTGTATTTTTAGCACACATAGCCATGGTTTGAATCCTGGGAGTGGTAATAAGCTGCATATAGAATCATACCCCACATCTGTACAAATATGTCCAGAATGTCCAGTAATCAGACCATATCTGCTGCCTGTCATCCTGTCCCCCTGGGAAATAAGTGGGATGATCCCAGATGTTTAGGCAGCAAACAAGAAATACAACTGATTGTCAGACATCTATAAGAACACACCTGTCACTCTAGCAAATCCCCAAAATGTTATGAGAGTAATAAGCCAAGTATGTTCCATATACAACCCCATGTTGTCAAGATGTGACCAGAGTGTGTACAGTAACAGAGTGAGATGTAGGTGCATAATACTAATGTGGAATCAAGTAATTTGTGTGGCAACATTCAGGTAGTGCTAACAAACATTGCTCCCACAGGTCCATCAGATATGAACACTGTGCCTAGAAATAAAAGATTGATACCCTGTACCGGTACTGTTTACTCTGGTATTGTATGGCATTGTTAGTGTTGCAGTTTCTCTGAATAATAAGGTATTACTGATCACTGTCACCCACAATGTGCTACATAATATAGCTGTCTAGGAAATCCTGTATAAGGTCAGAATGTAAAACCACAGGGGAATTATAGACAGACATCAGATAAAAGATACACAGCAATATCTACACAGCACACACACCTGTGATGGACAGTGTTTTATTTTTACAGGCACAGCCATGGTCCGAATCCTGAGAATGGTAGTAGGTTGCATACAGAATCATACCCCATAACTGTACAGATATGTCCTGAATGTCCAGTAAATTGGCCCATATCTGCTGCCTGTCACCCTGTCCCCCTGGGAAATCAGTGGGATGATACCAGATGTTTAGGCAGCAAACAAGAAATACAACTTATTGTCAGACATTTATAAGAACAAACCTGTCACTATAGCAAATCCCCAAAATGTTATGAGAGTAATAAACCAAGTATGTCCCAACTACACCCCCATGTTGTCAAGCTGTGACCAGAGTGTGTACAGTAACAGAGTGAGATGTATGTGCATAATACTAATGTGGAATCTGGTAATTAGTGTGGCAACATTCAGGTAGTGCAAACAAACATTGCTCCCACAGGTCCGTCAGATACGAACATTCTGCCTAGAAATAACAGATTGATATCCTGTACTGGTACTGTGTACTCTGTTATTGTATGGCATTGTTAGTGCTGCAGTTGCTCTGAATAATAAGGTATCAGTCATCACTGTCACCCACACTGTGCTACATAATATAACTGTCTAGGAAATCCTGTATAAGAGTGATGTAATTCACTAAAGGTTTAAGAGGGCAATAGTCGAAATATGTCCCGGTTCACCTGCATGTGGTCAAGACCCGCCCAGAATCTGTGCAAAAAGAGATGGACAAGTATGTGCAAAACATCAACCTGGAATCTGGGAGTATGTGTAGAAACAGTTAGTGTTAACAAACAATTCATCCACAGGTATACCAGGTAAGGGGTGTATACTGCAGGTAAAACCAGTTCATGTATACAGTTGTCGACAGCCATACCACTGTCCAAAGGGGTCTATATTATAAACATGAACACTTACCTTATCGAATCCCTAAACATTGACCCATCCTCATCGAACTGCATAAACACCAAATGCCCTAAAATGCGAAATTCAAAACTTCGAACTATCATACTTGTCCCACCCCACCGCCCGCTACATACTACCTACACAAACTAAATAAACCACATACATACACTAACCAAAACCCTACTTCTAACCCTAAACTAACCCCTACTTCTAACCCTACACTACATCGTACATATACCACCAAGTATGCACTTAACCCACACCCTAACCCTAAGGTTCGTAACTATCGTACACTTACCTTAAAAAGCTAAACCCAAACAAACTAAATAATCCACACACATACACTTAACAAAACCCTACACTAAATCTAACATACATTACCATCTATGCACTTACCTTAACCCGCACCCACTTAACCCGCACCCTAACCCTAAGGTTTGTAACTATCACACACTTACCTTATGGAGCTATACCGCAGAAGGCCAACCATGATGATTCGATGTTTCCGGTTTCGCTCTTCTGGATGTTCAATGTTTTTGCGGTTCAATAAGGATGGGTCGACATTTAGGGATTTGATAAGGTAAGCGTTTGAGTTACTAATATAGACCTATGCAAAGTAAGGCAATAGGGTAGTGTACTAATACTTGTAAGTTACAGATAAAAGCACTGACTAGAAAAGTAATGCGAACTACAGGAATATACTAGTTGTTCATTGACATCTCCCCCCCACCATATCTGCAACAATAAACTAAATATCCAACTCAATTGGTATGTGCTGACTTAACTCTAATGTTGGGACATATGTCCTATTGTTCGATAATTATTTAAATCTGTTTCTATGCATGTGCTATGTTGAAATACTCCCACACTGGTGACATGGTGCCATCAATGTACCTGCATGCTGTTGTAATTACCACTGTGGTCCCATATATGCATGTGTTCTGTTTGCTATACAACTGTTCCATATCTGGTGTTTGGGTTAATGGGAATATCTATGCATGCTGTTATACCTAATCCAGGAATGTGTTGACTATTACTAACCCACATATGTTGATAAAACATAAACACCATAGCATGTATGGGAATGCGGGTCCCAGCGGACCCACCTGTCCCACCTCAGCTGGCCATGGCACTGGGCACCAGCACGTCTAGGGCCCAACCCGGGACCTCCTTGTCTGTTGGTCCTGCACCACCTTTGGGTGGAACCACCTCAGGGGATGTGGCTTGCCCCCCCCCAGGGAGCGGGAGTGGACAGGATCCTGTCACCCATTGCCAGGTCCGGGTTGTGGTGCGTAGTGAGCTGCACACGGAGTTTGTAGATTTGCTATGCCAGCTTGAGGGCCATGTGTTGTGACTAGAGGGTTGGCCTGCCTCACAGACTCAGCCCCCAGCACAGCCACCTTCAGGACTGTGAAGGTGCAGTGGTGACTGCCCATGGGTGGGAACCTCAGTCCCAGTGTTACCACTAGAGAGCTCATGGCCTTCCAATTTCCCAACATCCCTCCCCATCAAGATGTTTATCCCCCACATGTGTCATACACTGCCCCCCGTATGCATCTTGTTTGTCTTGTCTGTTAAACTACCCAACCTACCTCCCCAAATATACCTATTATCCCTCCCCAACATCCCACTCTCACCTGAAAAAAAAGGGCAATCTGTTCCAAAAAAAAAAAAATCTCGCCCCATACATAGCTGTCCATTTTGCACACATGTCCATCGGACACATGTAATCTGATCTAATTGGCTTAACAACATATTGTTGTCCTCACCCTTCATCTCAGGGGTATGAGTGTCCAAATCTATCTCCAAATTTGATGTATATGCACAGCTGTTGCTGTAGACGGCAGCTATGGACATTCCCTATACCCTTCCTGCACATCCCTAGTGATTTTCCCTACTGTCTTTCGCTCTTTGTGCCCCTTTTTCACCACTTTCATATCAACCCTTTTTTATTTTCTTTTAAAGAAATTAGCATGGGAGTAAGCCCTTTTAAGTAGTAGTAAGTGAGTTTAAGCCTGTTTGTGTGGGGGTAAGCAATGCCTACACAGGTTAAGCAATTGAGAAGCTAAATCAGTATAAGAAACTGTAACTGGAAGTTAGCAGTGCTTACCTCTTCACAAACCCATGCAAACCCACTTACAACTGCTTAAAAGTGCCTTAATCACTTTGCATCCAACGGAACTTGTTCTGCCCAGCAACAAAATAAACAGCTACTGCAAGTCAGGAACCCAAGACCCTGCACACCATAGCCAAAGTGGTTTACCAATAAGCCATGTCAGATATACATAACCTTGATGTTTTCACAAACATATCATCCAGCACAGTCATTCAACAGTACAGGAAATGTATTTATGCATGTAGATGTATGTGTGTGTATGTATATATATATATATATATATATATATATATATATATATATATATATATATATATATATATATATATATATATATATATACATAAATATATATATACATAAATATATATATATATATATATATATATATATATATATATATATATATATATATATATATATATATATATACACACACACACACACACACACACATATATATATATATATATATATATATATATATATATATATATATATATATATATATATATATATATATATATATATATATATATACAGAGATATATCTATAGATATAAAAGAGAACATAACAGATGCATATATGACAACAGGCACCATTAATGGAGGTGAGGGGGGCCCAAGTAACATATATATTGTACGTATTGATATTTCACCCCCCCCCCCACAGCCAAATAGGTCTGCCCTGCAATACAATACAAACTTTTGCAAATCCCATAACCAGGACCTGACACAACATGGGTAGAAGATGTTAACAGTTAACAGTAATCCATCCCACCTGTAGGATATCAGGCTGGTATAAAAAAACATATCATGCAGTATAGTCTGGCTACCATATGGAATGTACAATGTGGAAGTAGTAAACATTGTTAATATGCATATACACAGACACATATATGCAGACACACACACACACACATATATATATATATATATATATATATATATATATATATATATATATATATATATATATACACACACACATATATAGATATATATGTAACTACACACACACACACACACACACACACACACACACACACACACACACACACACACACACACACACACACACACTCACACAAGCACACACACACACACACACACACACACACACACACACACACACACACACACACACACACACACACACACACACAGATATGTATAGGAAGATAAATATTTAGAGGGTGCACACCATATGGAACAGCCAGTATGCCTACAGTTGCCACCTTACCAACTGGACACTGTATGAGTCACCCATACAAAAGACAATTGTTGCCTGCAACATATACCCACAGAGAGGTCAAAGGATATAACACCACACACATGTTTGCATACATGAGAAAGCTTTATTTGTATAGTATTACAGTTGTATATGCCATGTCATATAGCTGTTTAGACCCTGAAATACATATAAACAGACTAATGCAACTGTCAAACAGATAAATTAATACAGTATTCTGGAAAGCATTACATATGTTGCTGTGCAGACCAAGGCCTTCAAGTAGTACAACAGTAAAGACAGACTAGGCCACAGGATAACAATCAATCAACAGTAAGTAATGCAGATGTATAGTCCAGCAGCCTCTATCTACACTCTGTACAGAATCCCTGGGGTGTAAAGACCTCAGCTGACACAATGGGATGTATCTGTTACATAACAAGGCATAAATGAAACCATCACAATCACACTGATAAACAGAACAGTCTGTATGGCAGGAAGCAGTAGGCCAGCATTTACCCAAGGTGAATTGTATGGTAATGTACATCCAGATACCTTAAGGCAGCTTACCCCGATACCCCTCACATGTTGTAACAGCCTAGGTTAGTTATGGTCCACCCCCCCATAGACTGACATACAGGGCCATATACCACTTTTACATACACTGGTCTCGGGACTGCATAAGGGCACACATGTATTGTGCAGATGAATCCCACACACATATATATGGACCCAGCTTCAAAACATGTGTGGGGGCCACAACAGCAGTGGAATGGTAGCAGGAATGGCAGCATGACATACTCACATGCCACTACATAACCCCTGACAGCATGTCATATGGACAAAGCCCGGTATGTAGGTGGAGGACAGAGGCTGGAACACAGGCCCATATGTGAAATAGTGTTGTCATACACTAAGCAAGTCACTGGTGTACAGGATAGTCTTCAACATACCCTTAGTCAGGAATATGAAGTCAGAAACACAAATGGATGTAGCCATGTACTGATAGAACTCAACACACACAGCCAGTGATATATCTTACACAAGACCTGTGTGGTGGACAGGCAAAACATAACAGGCACACCTGTGGCCATCAAGTGGATAGTCACACAGTTGAGAACTATGCAGACAGTCTGCAGTCCATGTTAAACTAGTATGTACACACAAACCATGTAACACTAGTGCTATACAATGCATACAACAACAGTACTCACACTCTGTCTGTAGTTCTGGAACATCATACAAATATGTAGCTGGCCTGAGTGTGCATGTTCTCTTGTAAGAGGTATTGCTATCTGCTGTCTGTAACACTTATGCCCACACACAGGAAGGATATCCACCATACAGGAAAGGTAAAGGGATCACGCCCACATGATGTAGGAATTTATAGTAGTGGGTTGCCATGACAGTGGCAAATGGAAGTACTACACTTGGTAGCAGGTTGCAGGTAGCAAGTGGAAGACACTGATTGGTGCAGAGGCCATCACCTGATTATGTGCATTACCCACAAAAGCCATGCTGCAATCTATTCCAAGCAGCGCAATCCATTTACTGGAGAGATAGAGAGAGAGATGGCCAGAGTGAAAGAAAGAGAGAGAGAAAGAGAAAACAGAAAACAGATCCAGAACCACAACCACACCAAAAAAAAAAGCAAAGGAAGCAGGCTAAGGTCATAGTTAAGGAGAGAAAAAAAGAAACCTCCTACAAAGACACTATCCACAACAGACCTCATACCCACAACAGGTATGTGAAGTATATATGCATGTAATTGACTGTAGTACTTGGTCCATAATACTGGGGTAGCTGATGTGGAATTATATACATGTGTCAGCAGGTGCTGCTGTTGTGATGATCTTCAGGTGAACAACTGCTATGGGACATTAGAGTCTGTCCCTGTGGGTAGTGGGTCATACCCATCAACTGTGTAGAGCAGCACCGACTGACAAGATGTAAACCAATATAGTGTGTGTTGTGTAATGGAAGGGTGGTAAATTACTGTGGCCAATAGCTGGTGGAGGAAGTAATGCCATAATGATGGACATGTGGGTTCCAGAGCCCACCACTTGCAGGACACTTAGGTTAACATGTATTGTGCCATGCTGAAATGCCATAGGTGTATAATAGGGTTACCTGCAATCTGGCCCTATATATATATATATATATATATATATATATATATATATATATATATATATATATATATATATATATCCCCCTAATGTTAGGCTGTGTCCATATGTGGCACCTGTCTGTGTTGTAGCAAGGCAGAACAGTGCAGCTGTGCATGAAGGTGAGTTAGAGATTGTGGACCTGATGTCTAAATGTACCCCATATATAGGTATATATATATATATATATATATATATATATATATATATATATATATATATATGTGTGTGTGTGTGTGTGTGTGTGTGTGTGTGTGTGTGTAGATATACACATATATATATATATATATATATATATATATATATATATATATATATATATCTACATGTATGTCTACAGATATAAAGATACCCATATGTAGACATATATGTATAAACACATATAGACAACATAATATATAGCTACACACACATGTATATATATATATATATATATATATATATATATATATGTGTGTGTGTGTGTGTGTGTGTGTGTGCACATGTCTACATATATACAAACACACACAGACATGTATGTATGTAAATGCATTTCCCCTATATTACCACCACAGTGCTGCATGCTATGTGTGAGGGAACAGCACACATAACAATACACACAGATATATACAGCTGTAAGTGTGTGCAACATGGACGGGTATGTCACATGTGAACTCCTTGTTGGGACCACATTGCCCTTGTTTGTGAAGTAGGGAATGGGAATATGGGGAAGGATCGCAGATATATTTGTGGAGGAGGTCTGGGTTGGTAGATATAGAGGACAGCCTACAGGGGTGGTTTATGACACATGTGGTGGGTAAACACCGTGGATGGTGTGTGTGGTCTGCGATGTGGAAGCCCCATGGGCCCCCATATGGAAAAAATGGGAACAAGCCTCCCACCCATTGCTACTCACAACAGCAGTCCATGGTCCTGAAGGTGCCTGGCTTGGAGGCTGAGCAGGAGAAGCATGTGGACCCTGTGAATGGGTACTGGGTGTCTCAAGGTGATGTAGCACATCCCACAAGTGTCTGTGAAGCCCCCTATGGAACAGACCCTGGACCTGACCTTGGGAGATAGGATCATGTCTGTGTGTGCCCCCAGGGGGGGGCAACATCCCCTGAGGTGGTTCCATCTGCAGGTAGTGCTGGACCAGTTGATTATGAGGCCCTAGGGTGGGTCCCACATGTGAGGTTGGAGAGGTGGTTCTGCTGGCAAATATTCTCTAAACATGCTATTGTGTCACTGTTATAGAACATATGTGGGTAGTAATAGTCTACCCAATCCCAGAACATGTCTAACAGCATGCATAGATATCCCCGATAACACAGAATGTCAGATATGCAGCAATCACATAGCAAGCATACCACATGCATATATGGAACCATAGTGGTCCTGACAATGGCATGCAGGTGAATAGTCTGTAACAGGCCAGCAATGATAGTGTCCACCCAGGGAACATGGCTACAAACACATAGCACAAAGTATGGTACAATACAATATATGTCCCACTGGTAGGTAAGCTGTAGCCATACCTATTGAGTTGTGTGAACAGTTTGTTGTCATTGAAATGATGGGGAGGGTGACAGAGATGTGTATTAAGAACTATGGTAACCTTGTTGTATGAGTTGCTCTGACGTGTTTCCATCTTTATGTTTTTCAGGCAAGATGTCCAATGGACGCCTACCAGCATATTTAGCGACTGAAAATAAGATTGTGCTAAACTACCTTATTCAGCACTACCCTGTCCTGTTTGGCAGGGCTGCCCATTAGCAGCAGGAGCAGACCACCCTATGGAACAATCTAGTCTACAGGGTTAATGATGTTAGCCTGCATAACCGCTGTTATGAGCAGGTCCGGCATCATTGTTCTGACCTGCTTTGCAATGTCCGTTGGCATGCTGCTGCAGTCCAGGGGGATCACCTCGCAACAGGGGGGGGTCATTCCATCCACCCCCCGACACGTATTGAAGAGCTCCTCGCCAGCCTCGTGGCACCTGCCCGTCCGCACACCCAACTGCCAGACACTGTTGTGGAGGTGGGTGCTACACACACGCTGGCTGAGGAGCATGCAGGTAACTCCACAGGGCACATCAGTAGACCACTGTTGCATATACATCCACATCTGTACAGGTAGATCATGCATATCTGACATGTTTTATATATATATATATATATATATATATATATATATATATATATATATATATATATATATATATATATATATATAGTTTATTGCTGCATAGTAGTAATAAACAGATGTGCATAAGTGGTAGTATTGTGGACTTGTACGTGTTACTTGTCAAGCATCTGCAAAAAAGCTGAAGGTGGGGAGGGTGTGTCAGCATGACACACCAGTGCACTGCAGCAAGGATCCTAAGGATGCTAAGAATGGCTGTATCTGCACACAGTCAGGTTCAGGAACTGTGGCAGATGTAACCCTACCCCCACAGCAATAGTGATGGCAGTGTGTGAACACCCAGGGATGTGCACATGAGTAGACCTTGCAATCATGTAGAGTTGGGGGACATGTGCAGGGCAGACTGACCATACACTGGAAAATGCAGGTGGCCCATGCTTGTATACCTCTGCCAGGAATAGTGACTGCTGTAGTACACATAACAATAGGTGCAACAAACCATCATGATAAGGGTGCGCACACATATGCACACACGGAGTGTATGCATCGAGGTCAGCATCTGCACACCTAACACATTTCTTAGACACTGCATGTGAATGTACAGGTCATATGTCACATATCAGGCTCATGTAATGTTAATATATGTGGTGATGTGGTCCGTTGGCATATCAAGGAAGGGTGCACCATATCAATAAGGGTGTGTACACTCTTCATAGCCACGGTATGGTATGATGGCTGTCAGTGTAATAGTACTGGATTGGTCATACATGGTCCGCTGATGTTGAGATCTGTAAACCAGACATCAGGCATTCACAAATGACATCTGTCCACATATCATCCCAGGTATGTGTTGTTGAAAAACATAGGGGCTGTGAGCATTAGAGCTGACATAACTGACACAGTACTACACATTCAGCAATGGGTTGTACACCTGTGAGGTTTGGTGCACAGTACAAGGCAGGATGCAGAACAGGTGCACAGCAATACTGTGTACATGGGTGCGGTATTTTCCAGGGGAAGGGGCATTACCTACTTAACACAGCCAATGCATCACACACATGTATACTGTTGCTAGCGTGGATTGACTATAGCTGGACTGCATGCTGTTCTGTACCATATGTTATGCATATTGACAGAAGGGTAATGGGAGGACTTTGTGTACTATCTTTGTGCAACCTCACCTGTATGCATGTGTGTGTGCGTGTGTGTGTGTGTGTGTGTGTGTGTGTGTGTGTGTGTGTGTGTGTGTGTGTGTGTGTGTGTGTGTGGTTATTTTGTCTGCAGGTTCAATCTGGTGAAATGGAGGGAGGTTGCATGTAGGATGTGTGTGTGCATGTGTGTGTGTGTGTGTGTTTGTGTGGGTGTCCATGTATGCACATGTGTGATTGTGGGGTTGTTCATACGGCATTACTTCCCTTTGGGATTGTGCAGTACATGGACATGGACTGACACATGACACACCAGGAATACTTGTCTGATATGTAATCACAGGACAGCTGATAGTATAATAAGGTCTGTAGCATGGAACATGCATTGGGAGGGAAAGTAGACACCAGGTATACCCTTAATATCACATTCAGCAGGGAGATAAATGACAACCCACGTATGCAGCACTACAGATGCAGTGGCGAATTACTTGACAACACCAGGGAGTGTATCCATATATTACAGTTGTCACATGATAGGTTGATTGAGCAACATATCTGGCATGTACTGAGCAATACTTACATATGACACTCCAGTGCGTGACATTATGGAGTGAACGTAGTAGCTCCCTCACATATATGGGCAATTTTCACAATGTCCAGACATACACAGGGTGAACACTGAATGACAGCAGTGAGGCCATGTAAAACCTACTCCACTCAGGTCAAGGAGGTAATGGAGTAACAGGTCTTGTGTTGTGATCACTTGTCTAGGCATTTGGAGGAATAATACGTTAATGAGTGGTATTAATGAGTGTATGTTACCAAGTGTGATGCAGGATGGGGAACTTATGGGAATAAACATGGGACTGTCTGTAAAATCACTAACAGGTAGGTATTAAGGTGGAATGTGTGTGTGTGTGTGTGTGTGTGTGTGTGTGTGTGTGTGTGTGTGTGTGTGTGTGTGTGTGTGTGTGTGTGTGTGTGTGTGTGTGTGTGTGTGTGTGTGTGTGTGTGTGTGTGTGTGTGTGTGTGTACTGTTATGCAATGCTGTACAGGTCCTAAAGTGCATTTCTTGTTTTTTCCCCACAGGTGGAGAGGTGGGTCAGGGTCCCTCCTGCATGCAATCTGATTTTGGTGTCCATACCGACTCCAAAGATGATGATAGTACTGTTGAGGCACAGATGGGGTTGTCAGTTGTCAAAACAGTGCCATCATTTGACATCCCCCTCTTAGCCACCCCAACCCCGCACACTGTTTCAGTGCCTATACATACACCATTACAAGTGGCCATAGCAGAGGGACAGTTGGCAGTTGGTGGTAGTGCACAGGAGAATGTGGTATCCATGCCTACTGTGTCTGGTCACAGCAGGTATAGCCGCATGTCCAGAAGGGCACCACATAGCAGATGTTCCTGGGTGCTCATGGTAGAGCCGCTGGTCATCATGCCCCCTGGCAGAAGTGCCACAACTGATACCACCAGGTGCATGTTTCAGGCTGTCATTGGGGTGCAGGCACATATGAAACTGTACACCAGACAGGGCCTGAGGCTGCAGAGGGCTGCTCTCACATCTGCAAGCGGCAACTTGCATGAACTGTCTGGTGGCCTCCGTGTTCATACCGAGGTCATGGATAGACAGTTTGGTAAGATAATGGGCCTCATCGACCGTGGTTTGTCCGTGCTTGAACATGTGGTGGGAGTGTGGCGATGGCCATGTGGATGTAGGTCAGCAACACCAACAGCTGGTGGTCAACGTGGATGTGCTAGGACACCAAGGCACTCCTGTAGTGGCAGTGCCAGCCCCAGCACTGCAGGGGGGCACTATCCACACTACACCACAGCAGGCCATGAGCACATGGTCTTGGCCAGTCCCAGGAGGGACTTGGTTCCAGAGGACATCTGTCATCATCAGGGGAGAGTAGCACATCAAGGCCTGTACCTGGACATGCTCCAGGAACTCCTGGCAGGCACAGTCCATGTGTCCATGGCTGGAGGTGGTTAACTGCACATCCTGCCAGGTATGATCTTCAGCTGTCCAAAAACACCTGTATAGGGCAGCTACATGGCAGAACTGTGTCTGTGCATACTCACATATTATACAAACGCACCTAAAGAAACCCCACACCTACACACACCACATCACCATGCCCAGTTCAACTAATTATACCCCTCACCCACACACATAGTGTCAAATGTATGGCCCACCCTTGGCCTCTAGCAAACCAACAACACACACTGTAAATATGATGATACCTGTGCCAAATCCCTGTCATCTATAACATCGATGCAGGGACAAGCTAATATGGTTCTGATGCACACCATGACTGTACTACAGTGTACCAATGTATTGCAGTGTAACATGTTGTCAGTAGTAATGTTTAATGCATACATGTCAGGTTGTGTAACCAGCCAGCAATGATGCATTATAGCTGTTAGTAAAACTGGGTGATTGTGGTCTCAATAATGTTATCCATTTGTGTTATAGGTATACATGTGTCAGGAGGAGGATGGTCTGCAGTCATATTCCACAAGGGGTATGGCACTGTGGTGACATCATGGCTGTGACATATCCGGGGTACAGTTGAACACATGTCACAGGTTTGTATAACAGTTATTGCCTGTGCCACATGGACAGGTGACCTGCTGGGACATGTATAATCTGCAACCTTATGTAGACCCATCCACATACACTCACACTCTTACTTGGCAACACTGGGACTAGACCCCTACCTAGGGATGTAGTCCTACTGAAATGTGTGGCTTTCATTGCACACACCACACAGCGTTTAGGGTGAGGTGTGTTCCAGGTTACATGTTACATACAGAACATCCCCAGACATGTACAGTATGGTAATGGGAGATGTAATGGTTATATATGGACAATACATAGTGTGACATAAAATCATATACACATTAACAGACACATAACAGGCAGACACACATCCGAGACCTGGGCCAATCGGTGCTAACTAACTTGCCTGTGTGTCCAATGTTTTGCAGGTAGGCTGCACAGCACATGCATAACTGGGCTGGATTGTGGTATCAGTTACCTGTATGGTTGATGGTGACAGTAGTCACATAATGTGGTACATGGGACATATACCAGGTGTACCATGGTGTAATGATTGTGTACACAGCATCCCACATCCCCCAATGGATACTGTACTCACTGGAACTCATGATGACACTCTGACATACCCACCATCACACATTGCCCACGACTGCGAAACAACCCATTGCATATCACAACAGTGGTACTACAGGGATATGCATCTAATGCACATGCTACAGGCATATTAGGGTGTTGCATTGTCATGCCTGACCTATGGGCAGCAACAACACTATCTGTACTACTGTGTGGCAATGTGTATTGTAATAGGAGTATGTGGCCTCGGAATGCTGTACCCAACAGATATTCAGATATGCACACATACACACACTTGCCAGAACTCAGTGGGTATCCCATGCCTATCGTCCCATTTGTACAACGCTGTTGTGCTGTTACTGCAAGGCTCATGTAGCCAGTAGAGAGAGGAGTGTAGCAGGGTACATGTAATGTCTGATACAGCAGCAGCCACATCTGACTATGGCAATGGGTGTTGTGGTGGTTGTGAAGGCCCTCATAGAATTCCCAACTACAGGTGTGTTAACACAGAGACACTGCTATCCTCAGTAATGCACACGTACATGTGTGTCAGTACTGGGGTGCATCACTGCAGGTAGTCATAGCTGTGTACCTGGCTATTGTCCATGGAGAGATGGGTTGTGTAGGGGATGTGTGTGCAGTGGTATCATGCAACCTGCCATGTGCTAGCAGGCAATCTATCGACAGACACCACTGTGGTGACCCTCAGGGTGAGAGGGACATACATCAGCCAATCCTCTGGGTGCCTCCTGCACATGGACACTGAGGTGATCCAGTTGACATGTATGCAACATGTATTACAACCATGGTTAGTGTCTGTGATGGAGACCTGTTCCCAAGCATGTTCTGTTGACTGTGGTAGTTTAGTGGAGGTACCTGTGGCATGTGGCAGGTACAGGGTGTTGTCTCCTATATGTCCAGTTATTACACAGCTGGGTAGACATGTCAGTGTCAATCAAGCATAGGTTGCCTGTACATATCCCAGCTGGATATCTTCCATCTGCACATCTATACAGGGACTGAGAGATATCAGCTTGGCAAGTAGCTATGCAGTAGGACGAATGTGTCGATATACGTTTGACAATATGTATGCCATTACTACATGTTGAAAGTCCTCATTAATATGTGCTGTACAGATGGTACTCTACAGTTACATTCCACATGTTGGATCATTATCCAATAGGGGATATATACTGTGACACAGCTCACACAACAGGAACATGACAGTGAGGCCTCAGAGTCCAGCTATGCCTGCAGGTGTGCTTGTTGTCAGTACTACATTTAGCACTCTACTCTTGCCTATGAGAGCTCTGTCAACAGTAGTACTGACATGATACACTACATGCCAGTGTAACAGCACATACCCTGGGTTACTACCCCTGTATGTAACACATTCACATGGATAACAGTGCTGTACAGGTCTCATATACTTGTGTGTCCCAGACATGACATTCACACCCCTTGCTACTGTAATGACAGCACATAGATGCATGTATTGTACATGGCATTGCATACACTTATTACAGATGTCATTACCCTTCTATGTTATCAGACTGGGTGGTGAGAACTGGTTACCAGGGCTAAGCCAGGCTTAGCAGGTGTCAGCATTGCTGCAATATAACAGCTAAGCAGATTTGCGCACTGGTAAGCTAAGCCTACATGGTGTAAGTGCCTGTATGTTTAACCATACGCAATTAAAGCTGCTCAAAACTGCCTTAACCACTCTGTATCCAACAGCCCTTGTTCTGCCCAGCAACAAAATAAACACCCCTTACAGGTCTTGAACCCAGGACCCTGTACAGTATAGCCACAACAGTTAACCACTACATCATAACCACTGCGAAGGCAATTGTTGTTTTTCCAATATATCTGTCACTACACATATTGATTAGTATTTAACAATTGCTTTGGCTTCCACAATTGTGTAGTACTTGTTATTGATATTACTGTTGCATCACATATGTTGTTATATAAAAATGTACACATATCAGATACATACGGTGAGATACATCTGGGAAGGTATACACAACCCTGATGTTTGCACACGACAGGAATATGGATATATACATATACATATGGCAGTCTGGTACTGTAGGACTGACAAAATGCAATGGCCTGCTACAGCTGGCCTGCATCACTAACAAATGGCCTACAGTCCTCTGCCAAAGGCCTGCAACTCACCCTTACTGCCAATGTATGTTATGTCATGGACTCCCAAATAACAACATAACACAGTCCACATAACCTATATGCAAAGCCATGTGGACAAACCACAGTAACATGTCCACCATGTCCCACTGCATGAACTGTGGACCAACACCAATACACTGCTGTGATGAGGTGATAACTATAGGGAAAGTATCAGAGAATGTTTGCATAATGTATGAAAGAAGATAGAAGAATAGAGAGGGGGTGGGAGCATGGGCAGCATGGAATGTGCGATGTCCAAATCATAGCCATGTGCACATATTATCCATGGCTGCAAACACAAAAATGGGTGGCTACTAACCTGCCCGTACACCACAATAGGGGTAATGTCCTGACTTATGACCCCTGCCTCTGGGAAACCTGTGTGAATCTGTACAGCTGTGAGGTATTGCCACAGCAAGATATACTGTCACGTTGATGGATGTACCTGTAAGGGATTCTCTGCCATCACTGTACCAAGGTGCTGAACTGGTTACACAGACCCAGCAGCAAGTGTCTGCAACTTCCCCTCAAGAATGGCATTAATTTGCAGGAATGTGTAGGTGTTTGACCACAATACTGGACACAGCTGCATTCACTCTGTGTTCTCCAGGACATCACTGCGAGCAACAATGTCTACCTGACAGTACTTGAGGACATAAAACATCACAGTGTATAACACTACACATGTCTGAATATCTCTGCTAACACCTGGACCATGTAGCAGAAGCAGCACAAACACAATTACCTACAGTACCCACTATACCTTGCCCAGTTTGATCCCATATTGCCAACTGATCTACAGATATCCTGCAGAAACAGTTTGCTAGCTGTAGGTGTAGAACACAAATGTCTGCACTGAAGTACAATCTACCTAGAATGGATCCTCACATTCAATACAGAAGGGCATACTGCGCATGCTCCCACGCTTATAAAATGAAGCCCATGTCTGGCAACAACAGTGGACCATACATATCTGACAGTTGCAGATGTTAGTGCATACACTCCTCAGTATGCACCAGTCATGCTTTGCACACACATTGGATAGGAATATACACATATATCCAAGGACAACACACTATAATATGCCAAAAATACATATACATAGATGTACGGAAGAGAGTGACAGTGACAAAGGGCCTTCCATGATGAGGCCTGTCCCACCCAGCACACAGCCAAATGGCTACAACCACATGATGTGTAAATGTCACTCACCGTAGACATTAGTCACTCGTATCCCTCAGTATTATAGACTCTGTGGTTTTAGTGCTAACTATGCAACATGACTGTACAAGGCAGTAGTCATCTAGCAGTTGTATACATGTACCTCTGGAATATAAACCTGTGTGTGCCTGAGTGTGATGTGTCTACCTCTAGATGAATGGGTTATGGCCCATGCACACACATTGACCTCCCCATAGCCCTACTATGGCAAGCCTGCTGATGTCAGTCACTGTGAAATACACCTTTGGGGAAGAAGTATCCCAACAATCTCTGTGGCGTGTCCTATAACTGTGCAATACTGTAGTATGATATGCTAGTTAGGTAGGAGTTCTGATCCCAGATGTGGCAACTGTGTGTGTGTGTGTTTGTCTGTGTAGGGAGCAATACTTTTTAGGCTAGTCACACCCACTACAATTCACATGCCCTACTTTGGCAAGCTTGCTGATGTCATTCACTTTGAAATACACCTTTGGGGAAGGCATAGCCAGTAATCTCTGTGGAGCGTCCTATAACTGCGTAATGCTGTAGTGAGATAAACTAGTTAGGTAGGAGTTCTAATTGCAGACATGGCAACTGTGTGTGTGTGAGTGCGTGTGTTTGTCTGTCTGTGTAGGGAGCAATGCTTTTTAGGCTAGTCACACTCACTACAATTCAAATGTCCTACTTTAGCAGGCCTGCTGATGTCACTCACTTTAAAAAATGCACCTTTGGGAAAGGAGTAGTCCAGTAATCTCCATGGTGCGTTTTATAACAGCGTACTACTGTATTGTGATATAGTATTTCGGTAGGGGTTCTATTCACAGACATGGCAAGTGTGGATGTTTGTGTGTTTGTTTGTTTGTTTGTGTAGGGAGCAATGCTTCTGAGGCTATTCACAGTTACTACAACCTCCATTGCCCTTCTTTGGCAAGCCTGCTAATGTCATTCCCAGTGAAATACATCTTTTGGGAAAGAGTAGCCCAGTAATCTCTGTGGCACATCCTATAACTGTGTAATGCTGTAGTGTGATACACTAGTTAGGTAGGAGTTCTAATCCCAGAGATGGCAACTGTGTGTTTGTCTGTGTTTGTCATTCGTATCCTGTGTGGAGGTGGCTGTGAGTGTGTAACAACTGGACTCATTCTGGAGCGGGTTTTGCAAATTTCTTATATGGTGGGCCTATTATATGTCACAATGTCCACCTTACAAGGATAACAGATGTCAAATAGCTGAGAGGCTGGGGTGCCAATCCATACCCCTACATGTGACATCAAGGCCTGGTGAACAAAGTAAGCAATCTTTGTATTACCCAGAAAACACTCTCAACTCATGTTTCTTACACAAACACACTTGCCTAGGCAACAATCGCTTTGTTGGTAGTATCCTGCATATTGCCCACAGATAACCATGGTGTGATTGCAGTGGACTACAGAGGGCATGACACCTGTCCCATCACGACAATAGGCACATACTTGCAGACAGTGCACCTTTACTATGTTCCCCACTGGACGCCTGCAACAACTGTGGTGCCATCAAATGTTACCCACAAAGGACATACCATGCCTTAAATACATGCCCTGTATTGACAGATACCACTGACACCAGGGAATACCTGTATTATGCTATCAATGTAGGTGCAAGGGTCAATCTGGTATCCATTACCAGTTCCCGCCACATGAGGCCAGGACTGGCACATCTGATGATAATCTGTGTACACAACATTGGCCTGACACCCCAGGTACAGTTCCACATGTCACTGAACATGCATATGGGACATGTGCACATCCTAGACACTGTCAATGTCATGGACTATAGAATACATACTGGCCACACACAATAGTAACCCAGGTGACTGGATGGTGAATACAATACCCACCTGTGTGGGCCAATCTAGACACTATACCCCTGAGCCACACTGCAGACCATTGTCATGTGGCCTGATGCTAAGGTATATCCTTTACCTAGCCTTGTACAGCCTTCTGGCATAGTCAACCACTACACACCCATGAAGCAATGCACCCATGCATGTCAGTACTGGCACCCTGTGTCTGTGTGTGTGGAGTATGATGCTTTCGACCACATTCACACTCACTACAACTCCCATTGGCCTACTGAAGCATGCTGTCTTATGTCAGACACCTTCACATACCCTTTGCCCATATAACATCTGGTTAACCCCTGTGGTGCATGCAATATCTGTGCATTACTGTATCGTGACAAACTAGCTATTTAGGAAGTCTATTCCTGACCCTGCCAACTGTGTCAATGTGTGTGAGTCCCTGAGAGAGTGTGGCTGTGTTGATGTTGACATCTGTTAATGTGGACAGGCATGTGTACTACACTTACCTTATCGCTACTATATCATTGTTGCAAATGTCACTCACCATCAGATATACCTTTGGACAGCTCCCCAACATGTAAGCTATGTGGCGCATGCAATAAGACATGTAATAGCAACACATAGTCAGTCAGGGGATTGAAACCCTGTACAGGTAGGTGTGTGACACAAACATGCTTAGGTTTTACTCTCCCAACCCCTCCCTGACTTACTTTGCCTCTGACTGTCTCTCTCACTCCCTCCCTAGTGGATGTGGAGAAGTACACCTGCTTTGCCTAGGCAGCAGCTTGTGTTTTGTAAGTGATGCTCATGATCAGCTGATGGCTTCTGCACGAATTGCAGTCCCCCTCTAGCTTATTGCATGTGGAACAGCTGTGGTAACATTCCCATAGCCAATTGCATGGAAACACACTCCAATATCTAGGAACATCATGTTGGTGTTGGGCCTTTTCATTCACTGTGAGTAGAACCTAAATTTGGTATTTGGCAAACAGCATCACAGATGGTATTGGGATTTACCTCTAACAACATACACTGTGGAAACCATCCAATAGACAGGAGGGGGATGTGCCAGACATGACTACAGAATGTAAGTGTTGCTCTTCTGCATTTGGAGTATTGTCGGTTTAACAGGGTATGTGTGGATATGGCTGGTCTACATGATTTAATACCTGTCATGATAGTGTTATGTGTTAGTGGAAACTCCCATCTGTAGGGTTATCTGCAGACTGGTCAGTGTGTGGAGCCTTTTGTTTCCTGTGTTACTCACAGAACACCTATCTGGGAACTGCAGAAGCATAGTGTGAGGATTGCAGTCAGTACATGGTGACAGCCATGAGAGTTATTGACTTCATATCCCTCATAGGACATATCCAGTAACAAAAGGCACAGCACAACCATCCATATAAACAGGGTTTATTACAACAAGCTTTCAAGTTGAAACTCTTTTTCAAGAATGAACAAATACATTAAAACCACGGAATAAATAACACCAGCCAAACACACAACATAAATTATAAACACATTATATAATTAACTAAATAAATCCCTCCCAGGACATTTGCATAATTAATTAAAAAGCTTCACTGAAGCACTATGATCAATTTAGTTATATATTTAAAGTATTTCATTACAACCTAGAATGCTTCGTAAAATAAATCTTGCATTCTAGCTAACATATGCTTGTCTTAATTTCAAAATAGGTTTAATACTATTAGTTTTATTAAGCCATGGATGAACACCAGACCTAAAAACATTTATCCATTTACATTCTGCTCTTTCTGTGGTATTCACAATGTCCCCTCCCTTCTTATTCTTAAAAACTCTCTGTAATATCCTACATTTAAATGCATGCTCATTTCCAAACTAAAATATGCTTACTAAGTGCATTTGTCTCCCCCTCTTCTTATATCAGATAAATGGGAGGCAAGTCTCCTTAAATTTACCATTAGTTTTTCCAATATAAAAACATAAACATTTCTAACAATTGGCCAGATAAACTAAATTTTCACTGTTGCATGTCCCAAAATGCCTTAAAACTAAAATTAGCTTGTGTAATGGGATGTATAAATTCTGTTTCCATATTCAAGAAATGGCAATAACTCAATTTGCATACTAGTATGGAATATATGAGGATTATGAATGATTTTTTTACAGAAATTGAGCATGATTTGTGCATTCAGATAGACACTCTTGAAAATGAAATTGTTGCCTGTACCAAGTTTGAGAGACTTATACAACAGTATCAAAATGTGTTGGACAAGCTTGTAGAATTTGAGAGTGAATTAGTCTCTACTAAGAAGCAAAAGCTGATTAGAGACATTTCTGACTTTAAAAATGGCCACGTCTTCTCTTGGCCGAAAGAGGGGACTGTGAGGGCTCATATCGAATATGAGCACAAATCATGCAAATGTTCACCCACACCAGCTTAGGAAAGAGGGCTACTCTAATACGAGTAATATGGCACCAGTTAATGCATGGACAGGAGCCACTACACATATAGGGGAAGCTGTTACAGCTTGGACCCCTTTGCGAGTGAATTTACAGTTCATGAAGGTAATGAAGTGCTGGTTGATGGTAATCCTTCTGGTGAGGTTCACAACAGCAACATTAATGTTGCTGAGACAACGAGCAGTTTTTTAGGAAAAACAATTTAAAAATAAGCCTACAACTTCCAATACAGGTGCAACCTAGATAGATGGATTGAAGCAGACAAAGGGAAACACCACAGAGGAACACAGAGCATGCAGATAAAGATTTGGGGGCAAGATTGAAGGTAGTCCCTATAACAAGGAACAGAAAGACTTAGTAGGACATACTGTTGTTAATTTGTCTGGCTTTGAATTCCCTGAAATGGAACTGAAATTGTTAGAAAAAGGTTGAACTTTTATTCCATCTAGTAATGGCTTATTGAATGACAGCATTACAGAGTTAAGAATGTTTGTCAGGAATTTAGATCTGAAAATTTTGTTTGTGAATAATAATGCCAATAATGAGAATGTTTTGAAAATAAGTAGTATTTTTCTACCTAATAGCACAGTGACTGTTACAGCCTTTTTAAAACTATGTGAAAATGATGTATATAAATTATTTTTTAAGAGAAAATCATCTAATTTTCACAATTTAAGTGTATGTGAAAGAATAGTATTGATGGATTTAATTAAAAGGACTGAAATCAGCCGATAAACGTGGGGAAACAGTTATGTTTAATGTACAGCAGTATCAAGAATTGATGTATGAATCCTTATGTGATAGTGAAACATTTACGATTATAAGTGTTATTTAGTTGAATAGGATGGTTTATAGAATTAAAACTGAACTGTATGATTATTTGATGCAATTAGCAATTACTCCTGAACAGTATAATTATTTCTATATAGAACATTCAATTTACCCTGTCATCTATGGGCTGCCTAAGCTTCATAAAAAATTGCTGCATCCCCCAATGAGACCTATAGTCTCAGGAAAACAATGGGCCACTACGGCGATTTCAAAGTATTTAGACCAGCAACTTAAACCTCTATGAAAACATAGTAAATCCTACATAAGGGATACTGGTGAATTTTTGGAGTCGCTGGGAAACTTTTTAGATGTAAATATGACAAATGTACTGTTTGTAACTATGGATATTAAGTTCTTATTTACGGTCATTCCTAATAATTTAGGAATTGAATATGTTAGAGAATTTTTACTTATGCATGGTATTTTTGCAGCTAACAAATTTAGGGATGAAGTATATCATCAAATATCGGGAGTAGCTATGGGCACACTGGTAGCCAACAGCTATGCTAATATAGTGTTGGCTAGATGGGAAGAATACACTATTTTTGATTCTAGTAGAAATGATTATTATAACAATGCCTTGATCTATTACAAACGCTTTGTAGATGACATATTGTTGTTGTGGAAAGGGACTGGGGAGGCATTGGGGCTATTTGTTGAACATCCTTAAAATAGCACCAGCTTCCTTAGGTTTGAAATGCATTGCTCAGTAGAGGAAATTACCTTCTTGGATGTCAAACTGATGAACATCAATGGTAGAGTTCATACACCTGTATATAGGAAAGAGGTGCAAGCAACTATATATGTATATAATTCCAGTATGCACCCCACCCATACTTACAAAGGTGCAGTTAAAAGTCAATTTTTAAGAGCTAGTAGACTGAATACTACGGAAGAGGTGTTTGTAGCTGAAACTGACACTATGACACAGGACTTTTTGGCAAGAGGCTATAATAGAAGTCTACTAACTGAGAATTCTGAATATGTTAAATCTGAAAGGTCTAGTGTAGGTAAACCATATTTATTTAGAGAAGGTAATACTGCCCAGAATGTTAGCTCTGTGAGATAAGTTGGATTTAATAAAATGGGATTTATGATGAAATATAGTAGACACTCCAGACAGATTCGATCCATAATTAAAAGGAACTGGACTGTTTTAAGCTCTGATGTTAATGTTAGGAAAATAGTAGGAGAAAGGCCCTATTTTGTATATAAAAAGAGAAGAACCTTAAACAACTTCTCTGCTATAAAGATTTTGGTAAACATGAAAGAATTATCTAGATTTAACAAAGGTACAGTCCCTTGTTATAATTGTACTTTCTGTAAGTTCATCAATATGGAAACAGAATTTATACATCCCATTACACAAGCTGATTTTAGATTTAAGGCATTTGGGATGTACAGTAGTGAAAATTTAGTTTACTTAGCCAATTGCGAGAAATGTTTATGTTTTTATATCGGAAAAAACAATTATAAATTTATGAGAGAATTGCGTCCCATTTATCTGATATAAGAAGAGGGGTTGAGACAAATGCACTTAGTAAGCATATTTTACAGTTTGAAAATGAGCATGCATTTAAATTTGGGATATTACAGAGAGTTTTTTAAGAATAAGAGGGGAGGGGACATTGTGAATACCACAGAAAGAGCAGAATATAAATGGATACATTTTTTTAGGTCTGATGTTCATCCAGGGCTTAATAAAACTAATAGTATTAAACCTATTTTGAAATTAAGACAAGCATATGTTAGCTATAATGCTATATTTATTTTATGAAGCACTCTAGGTTGTAATGAAATGTTTTAAATATATTACTAAGTTGATCATAGTGCTTCAGTGAAGCTTTTTAATTAATTAGGCAAATGTCCTGGGAGGGATTTATTTAGTTAATTGTATAATGTGTTTATGATTTATGTTGTGTGATTGGCTGGTGTTACTTATTTATTCTGTGGTTTTAATGTATTGGTTCATTCTTGAAAAAGAGTTTCAACTTGAAAGCTTGATGTAATAAACCCTGTTTATATGGATGGTCATGCTTTGCCTTTTGTTACTGGATTTTAAACTTTGTGTTGGTTTATCAGTACATCTAGCTATTCTACACCTGTTTATTGGACTTTGCTTCCTCATAGGACATATGTCACAACAAACCCTGGTACGACATTAAACGTATGAGGTTATCACAGCAACATGCCAATATTGGGCCAGTGTTTGTAGCTCCAGCCACAAGTCTGTCAACCTTTGTACATATGTCATGCAGTAAGAGGTGCATATGTTCTGTACACCATTATATATTAACATCATACCTGATAACAAGCCAGTCATATATCAGTCTGCTAGACATGTTATGTATAGTAGGGGTTGTTTCTGAGGACATAACTTGGGCATTCTGTGGTTGTGTGTACAGTATTGGGGTCTATGTACTTATGGTGATTGTCAACAGTATGTGTATTGCGCATATGCACCTTGGGTTGTGCACAGACTGTGGTAGATGCCATTGTTCTGGGTCCTGTTCTATCTGATGTTACATGCTGCTCCAGTGTATGGTACCCTATTGGCTCACATGTCTGTAGGGTCAGACACACACGTGTCCCATACCATAGACAGGCATCGGATCACACTGTGTCATGACCCAGGGTATGTATAGTTAGTGTGTGGGTGGCACATATAAGGATGGTGTTTATCAGACAGTCCATATATTGTCATATTAAGCTTGTGTACCATATGTGGCTGTGTTCACACTGGTTGTGGGTATGCACTTTCTCACAGGTGTCTGTTACTCTGTCCTGTGACATGCATGTAGAGCCTGCTATAATTGCAGGTACATGTGTATTCCCCCATACAAAATGTAGTCCAGTGTTGTGGCAGTCTGCCTGTAGTATACACAGTACTTTGTGACATGCCTAGCAGCCTAGTGTAATTACCCAGTGTGCTGTTATGTCCAGTTATTTGCAAGACATACTACTGACAGGCCACCATAACTGTTGTGCATTTCTGACAAAGCAGTGGGATTCTGTACAGATGTTTGTCACTAACTACTGGGTAGTATGTGGCTATGTGACCTCTGCACCACCAGGTATTATGTGTCAGGACAGACTGGCGTGTGTGAATGCATACACTGTGTGGGCATATGTAGTCCAGTATTTACGTGATATACCCATGTACATGGCTATTAACATCCACATTGGGAGGCGTGGTCCACACGTCTCGCATTAAGGGGATTTTTGTACACCTCTGGACTGACCATAGAGTTCCAGACTGTCCACATATGTTGGTCATATCTCTGCTGTAGTTCACAGGATCATTACTGTGGTAGCAGTGGTACTGTACTATGATGTCCTTAGGATGTCTGTCTGTAGCCAATGGTGCACATGTCAAAAGCAGATGTGACCTCCCGCACACAACATGTCTGTTAAGACAACCCCTGTTACAGTAGCAACAGCCTACATATATTCGTGCAATACATACATGACATCTCCTTGCACTAAGAAGTTGGACTATTGGTGCTGAGGTAGGACTCCACTCCATGTTCTGGAAATATGGTAAACATATATGTGTGTATATATATATATATATATATATATATATATATATATATATATATATACATATATATATATCTATAAAGAAATATACATATACATATCTACATATATATATATATATATATATATATATATATATATATATGTGTGTGTGTGTGTGTGTGTGTGTGTGTGTACATATATATATACATATAAGCACTCAAATATATACATATGCACAGCAATATATGTCTACACATATACAGATATATAGATACAAATGCACATATTGTTATGGATATCTACATATATATTGGCATAAATAGGTATATCTGATTAGATATGTATGCACATATAGTTATAGATATCTAGATATATATCAACATAAATAGGTATATCTGTACACATAGGATGTATATATATATATATATATATATATATATATATATATATATATTTTTTTTTTTTTTTTGTGTATATACAAAGAGATCTACAAATGGCCATATATATGGTGCATTATACAGATGTGTAGACATACATATGTATGAATATATATGTGTATGAACATATAGACATATATCAACATATGTATATGTATATATCCATATCCCTGTCATGTGTAAACATCACGGTTGTGTATACCTTCTCAGATGTATTAAACTGTAAGTATAGGATATGTGTATATGTAGATATAACAACATATGTGATGCAACAGGAATATCATTAACAAGTACTACATAATTGTGAAAGTCAAAGCAATTGTTCAATACTATTCAATATGTGTAGTGACAGATATATTTGAAAAACAACTGTCTTCACAGTTGTCATGGCATAGTGGTTAACTGTTGTGACTATAGTGTACAGGATCCTGGGTTCAATACCTGCAAGGGCTGTTTATTTTGTTGATGGGCAGAACAAGGGCTATTGGATACAGAGTGGTTAAAGTAGTTCTGAGCAACTTTAAGCGTGTTTGCGTGGGTTTGCGTGAAGCGAAGCAATGCTAAGCTATGGTTAAGCATAGGGCACTTAGGCTTCGCTTATCTGTGCGCAAATCTGCTTAGCTGTTAAATTGCAGCAATGCTGACACCTGTTAAGCATGGCTCAGCCCTGGTAACCAGTGCTCACATCCCAGTCTGATAACATAGCAGGGTAATTACATCCGTAATAAGTATATGTAATGCCATGTACAATACATGTGTCTATGTGCTGTCATTACAGTAGCAAGGGGTGTAAGTGTCATGTCTGGGACACACAAGTATATAAGACCTGTACAGCACTGTTATCCATATGAATGTGTTACATACACGGGCAGTAATCCATGTTATGTGCTGTCAAACTGGCATGTAGTGTATCATGGCGGTACTACTTCTGACAGTGCTTTCCTGGTTAAGAGTAGAGTTCTAAATGTAGTACTGACAACAATAACACTTGCAGGCATAGCTAGACTCTGAGGCCGCACTGTCATGTTCCTGGTGTGTGAGCTGTGTCACAGTATATATCCCCTACTGGATAATGATCTGAAATGTGGAATGCAACTGTAGACTACCATCTGTATACAGCACATATCAGTGAGGGCTTCCAACATGTAGTAATGGCATACATATTGTTGTCAAACATCTAACTGTCGATACATTCATCCTACTGCATATCTACCTGCCAAACTGATGTCTGTCAGTCCCTGTACAGATGTACAGATGGCAGGTATCCAGCTTGGATACATACAGGCAACCTATGCTTGACTGACACTGACATGTCTACCCAACTGTGTTATAACTGGCACATATAGGAGCCAACACTCTGCATGCACCACATGCCATGGGTACCTTCACTACACTACCACAGTCAACAGAACATGCTTGGGTACAGGTCTCCATCACAGACACTAACCATGTGTTGTAATACATATTGCATACATGTCAACTGGATCACCTCAGTGACCATTTGCAGCAGGCACCCAGAGGATTGCCTGATGCATGTCACTCTCACCCAGAGGGTCACCACAATGGTGTCTGTTGATATATTTCCTTCTAGCACATGGCAGGTGGCATGATACAACTGTACACACATCCCCTACACTACTCATCTCTCCATGGACAATAGCCAGGTACACACTTATGACCACCACTGCAGGTGCACCCCAGTACTGAAACATGTGTACGTGTGCATTACTGAGGATATCAGTATCTGTGTGCTCGTACACCTGTAGTTGGGAATACCATGAAGGCCTTCACAACCACTGCAACACCCATTGCCATAGTAAGATGTGGCTGCTGCTGTATTGGACATTACATGTACCCTGTTATGCTCCTCCCCCTAACAGCTACATGAGCCTTGCAGTACCAGCACAACAGTGTTGTACAAATGGGTGGATAGGCATGGGATACCCGTTGAGTTCTGGCAAGTGTGAGTATGTGTGGATGTCTCCATATCTGTAGGGTACAGCATTCCGAGGCCACATACTCCCATTACAATACGCATTGCCACATAGTAGTATGGATAGTGTTGTTTCTGTCCATAGGTGAGGCATGACAATGCAACACCCTTCTATGCCTGTGGCATGTGCATTAGATGCATATCTCTGTATTACCAGTGTTGGGATATACAATGGGTTGTATCACAGTCGTGGGCAATGTGTGATGGTGGGTATGTCAGAGTGTCAGCATGGGTTCCAGTGAGTATAATATCCACTGTGGGATGTGGGTGCTGTGTACACTGTCATTACACCATGGTACACCCGGTATATGTCCCATGTATCACTGTATGGTGACCACAGTCACCATCAACCATACAGCTGACTGATACCACAATCCAGCCCAGTTATGCATGTGCTGTGTGCAGCTTACCTATAACACATTTTCCACACTGACAAGTTAGTTAGCACTGATAGGACAGGTCTCTTTGATGTGTGTCTGCCTGTTATGTGTCTGCTAATGTGTATATGATGGTATGTCACACTATGTATTGTCCATATACAACCATTACATCCCCCATTACCATACTGTACATTTTTGGGGATGTTCTGCATGTAACATGTAACACACCTCACCCTAAACACTGTGTGGTGTGTGCAATGAAAGCCACACACTTCAGTAGCACTACATACCTAGGTAGAGGTCTAGTCCCAGTGTTGCCAAGTAAGAGTGTGTGTGTATGTGGATGGGTCTACATCAGGTTGCTGATTATACATGTCCCAGTGGGTCACCTGTCCATGTGGCACAGGCAATAACTGTTATACAAATTTGTGACATGTGTTCAACTGTACCCCGGATATGTCACAGCCATGGTGTTACCACAGTCCCATACCCTTTGTGGAATATGACTGCAGACCATCCTCCTGTTAACATTTGTACACATACGACACAAATGGATAACATTATGGAGACCACAATCAACCATTGTTACTAACTGCTATAATGCATCATTGCTGGACAGCTACACTACCTGACATGTATGCATTAAACATTACTCCTGACAACATGCTACACTGCAGTACATTGGGATGCTGTAGTACACTCACACTGTGCATCAGAACCATATTAGCCTGTCCCTGCATCAATGTTATGGATGTGGCACAGGTATCATCATATGCACAGGGTGTGTTGTTGGTTTGCCAGAGGCCAAGGGTGGACCATACGCTTGACACCATGTGTGCGGGTGAGGGGTGTAATTAGTTGATCTTGGTGTGGTGATTTGGTGTGTGTCTGTATGGGGTTGCTCTAGGTGTCTCCATATAGTGTGTGGGTATGCATGCACACAGTTCTGCCATGTGGCTGCCCTACACAGGTGTTTTTTGGACAACTGCAGACCATACCTGGCAAGGTGTGCAGTTCACTGCCTCTGGCCATGGACATGCGGACTGTGCCTGTCAGGGTTTCCATGGGCGTGTTCAAGTACCGGCCTTGATGTGCTACTCTCCTCTGATGATGACAGATGTCCACTGGAACCACGTCCCTCCTGGGACTGGCCAGGGCCATGTGCACGTGGCCTGCTGTGGTGTGGTGTGGACAGCACCCTCACCTGCAGTGCTAGGGCTGGTACTGCCACTATGGGAGTGCCTTGGTGTCCTAGCACATCCATGTTGACCACCAGCTATTGGTGTTGCTGTGGCCATTGCCGCACTCCCACCACATGTTCAAGCATGGACAAACCACGGTTGATGAGGCCCACCATCTCACCCAACCATCTATCCATGACCTCGGTATAATCATGGAGGGCACCAGACAGTTCATGGAAGTTGTCACTTGAAGACGTGAGAGCAGCCCTCTGCAGCCTCAGGCCCTGTCTGGTGTGCAGTTGCATACGTGCATGCGTCCCCATGACAGTCTGAAACTCGCAACTGGTGGTACCAGTTGTGGTGCTTCTGCCAGGGGCATGATGACCAGTGGCCCTACCATGAGCACCACAGTACATCTGCGTATGTGCTGCCCTGCCAGACATCTGGCAATGCCTGCTGTGACCAGACACAGCAGGCATAGATACCACACTCTCCTGTGCACTGCCACCAACTGCCAACTGTTCCTCTGCTATAGCCACTGGTGATGGGGTATGTATAGGCACTGTAACTGTGTGCATGGTTGGGGTGGCTAAGAGGGAGATGTCAAATGATGGTGCAGTTTCGGCCCCTGACAACTCTGACTGTGCCTCAACAGTACTATCATTATCTTTGGTGTCTGTATGGACACCAGCATCAGATTGCATGCAGGAGGGACCCTGACCCACCTCGCCACCTGTGGAGGAAAATAAGAAACGCACTTTAGTACCTGTACAGCATTGCATAACAGTACACACACACACACACACACACACACACACACACACACACACACACACACACACACACACACACACACACACACACACACACACAGACATTCCACCTTAATATCTACATGTCCCTGATTCTACAGAGAGTCCCATGTTTATTCACATAAGTTCCCCATCCTGAATCACACTTGGTAACATACACTCATTAATACCACTCATTAATGTATAATTTCTCTAAATGCCTAGATGAGTGATCACAACACAAGACCTGTTACTCCATTACCTCCTTGACGTGAGTGGAGTAGGTTTTACATGGCCTCACTGCTGTCATTCAGTGTTCACCCTGTGTATGTCCGAACAACATGAACAAGGCCCTATATGTTGGGGGCTACTACTTTCACTCAATAATGTCACCCACTGGAGTGTCATGTGTAAGTATTGCTCAGTACATGCCAGATCTGCTGCTCAATCAACCTACCATGTGACAACTGTAATATATGGATATATAATATATGGTGTTGTGTAGTACTTCTCCAATGCATCTGTAGTGCTGCATATGTAGGTTGTCATTCACCTCTCTGCTGATTGCAATATTAAGGGTATACCTGGTGTCTACTTTCCCTCCCAATGCATGTTCCATGCTACAGACCTTATTATACTATCAGCTGTCCTGTGATTACATATCAGACACATATGCCTTGTGTCTCATGTGTCAGTCCATGACCATGTACAGTGCGATCAAAAGGGATGTACTGCCATATGAACAACCCCACAATCACACATGTGCATACATGAACACCCACAGAAACACACACACATGCACACACACATCCTACATGCATCAGCCCCCTCCACTCCACCGGATTGCACTTACAAACAAAATAACCCCACCCCCACAAACACACACAGACACATACAGGTGAGGCTGCACAAAGATAGTACACACAGTCCTCCCATTACCCATCCAACCTGCATAACATATGGTACTCAACAGCATGCAGTGCAGCTATAGTCAATCGATGCTAGCAACAGTATACACGTGTGTGCTGCATGGGCTGTGTTAGTAGGTGATGCCCCTTCCCCTGGAAAACACTGCACCCATGTACACAGTATTGCTGTGCACCTGTTCTGCACCTGGCATGTACTATGCAACAAACCTCACAGGTGTACAACCTATTGCTGAATGTGTATTACTGTGGAAGTTATGTCTGCTCTAATGCTCACAGCCCCTATGTTTTTCAGCGACACATACCTGGGATGATATGTGGACAGATTTCATTTGTGAATGCCTGATGTCTGGTTTACAGATCTCAACATCAGCGGTGCATGTATGACCAATCCAATACTATTACACTGACAACTGTCAGACCATACCATGGCCATGGGGAGTGTACACACCGTTATTGATATGACGTACTCTTCCTTGATCTGCCATGGGACCACATCACCATATATGTTAACAGTACGAGCCTGATATGTGACATATGTCCTGTACATTCACATGCAGTGTCTAAAAAATGTGTTAGGTGTGCAGATGCTGACCGCAATGCATACACTCTGTGGGTGCGTATGTGTGCACGCCCTTATCATGACGGTTTGTTGCACCTATTGTTATGTGTACTACAGCAGTCACTATTCCTGGCAGGTGAAGGAAAGTTTTATCTGAATTTTGTTACTTAAAGTATTATGTGGAAGATTTTTATCATGTTGAATATCTGAAGTGAAGTAGAGTTTGAACAACATTCTGAAAGCTTCAGTTTTGCGTATAATTGAGCAAGGAAATGTTTATGGTTTCTGTGAAGTACTTTATACTGTGAGAGGGTTCGGAGCATTCAAGGTCCTGTTAAGTTTGTCTGGCTTTGAAAAAATTGAATTCTACTTAACAGTGCAACATCTGTTTTTGCCTCAGCTAAGCGACTAATATCGCAGAGGTATCTAAAGTACTGAGCGCGTTGAAGGACTTTTTGCTGCATAGGCTTTGTTTGTTGAAAAACAGAACATTTGTGCTCGCAATTTGAATGCAGTGGCATTCTTACTAAGAAGAAATTGTGTTGACTGTTGGAAAACCAGATACTCAGAATTGCCTTTGAAACAAATTTTAATATATTTTAATAAAACTTTTCATAATATATTCTGAAAAAGCTGTGGAGTAGCGGTTTGATTTTTCCTTACTTTGATTTTTGCTTACCGCTACCTTATCAGTGAATAGTGCATTTTTAGTAGTATTCCTGGCAGGGGTATACTAGCATGGGCCATCTGCATTTGCCAGTGTATGGTCAGTCTGCCCTACACATGTCCCCCACCTCTGCATGATTGCAAGGTCTACTTGTGTGCACATCCATTGGTGCTCACACACTGCCATCACTATTGCTGTGGGGGTAGGGTTATGTCTGTCACAGTTCCTGAACCTGACTGTGCACAGATCCAGCCATTCTTAGCATCTTTAGGATCCCTGCTGCAGTGCACTGGTGTGTCATGCTGACACACCCCCCAACTTTAGCCTTTTTGCAGATGCTTGACAAGTATGGCCTACACATGTGTGTCAGTTTGCAGTGTCCCATACACTGAACTTCACGTGTTACAGCCTAGTCTCAGCTAATAATGTGGACCACAGTATTATGTTATGCCATAGTGCACATCTGTTACATTTGCCATTGTAATACTAGTATATACACTGTTGTTGCACTGTGGGGTGATGATTCACATATGTCCCTACTGTAGGTCATGAGTCCCACCATTATGTTCATCCCTGTGGACACATTATGCAATGACAGGATGTTAGTTATCTTTCAGGTGTCTGACATACCCTTCAATACCCCATCATGGTCACCACTGTGATGCAGTGCATTTAACAGCAAGAATACATGAACATGTATGGGTGTGTGTCTGTATGGGGTTGCTCTAGGTGTCTCCATATAGTGTGTGGGTATGCATGCACACAGTTCTGCCATGTGGCTACACAGGTGTTTTTTGGACAACTGCAGACCATACCTGGCAAGGTGTGCAGTTCACTGCCTCTGGCCATGGACATGCGGACTGTGCCTGTCAGGGTTTCCATGGGCGTGTTCAAGTACCGGCCTTGATGTGCTACTCTCCTCTGATGATGACAGATGTCCACTGGAACCACGTCCCTCCTGGGACTGGCCAGGGCCATGTGCACGTGGCCTGCTGTGGTGTGGTGTGGACAGCACCCTCACCTGCAGTGCTAGGGCTGGTACTGCCACTATGGGAGTGCCTTGGTGTCCTAGCACATCCATGTTGACCACCAGCTATTGGTGTTGCTGTGGCCATTGCCGCACTCCCACCACATGTTCAAGCATGGACAAACCACGGTTGATGAGGCCCACCATCTCACCCAACCATCTATCCATGACCTCGGTATAATCATGGAGGGCACCAGACAGTTCATGGAAGTTGTCACTTGAAGACGTGAGAGCAGCCCTCTGCAGCCTCAGGCCCTGTCTGGTGTGCAGTTGCATACGTGCATGCGTCCCCATGACAGTCTGAAACTCGCAACTGGTGGTACCAGTTGTGGTGCTTCTGCCAGGGCATGATGACCAGTGGCCCTACCATGAGCACCACAGTACATCTGCGTATGTGCTGCCCTGCCAGACATCTGGCAATGCCTGCTGTGACCAGACACAGCAGGCATAGATACCACACTCTCCTGTGCACTGCCACCAACTGCCAACTGTTCCTCTGCTATAGCCACTGGTGATGGGGTATGTATAGGCACTGTAACTGTGTGCATGGTTGGGGTGGCTAAGAGGGAGATGTCAAATGATGGTGCAGTTTCGGCCCCTGACAACTCTGACTGTGCCTCAACAGTACTATCATTATCTTTGGTGTCTGTATGGACACCAGCATCAGATTGCATGCAGGAGGGACCCTGACCCACCTCGCCACCTGTGGAGGAAAACAAAACGACTTTAGTACCTGTACAGCATTGCATAACAGTACACACACACACACACACACACACACACACACACACACACACACACACACACACACACACACACACACACACACACACACACAGACATTCCACCTTAATATCTACATGTCCCTGATTCTACAGAGAGTCCCATGTTTATTCACATAAGTTCCCCATCCTGAATCACACTTGGTAACATACACTCATTAATACCACTCATTAATGTATAATTTCTCTAAATGCCTAGATGAGTGATCACAACACAAGACCTGTTACTCCATTACCTCCTTGACGTGAGTGGAGTAGGTTTTACATGGCCTCACTGCTGTCATTCAGTGTTCACCCTGTGTATGTCCGAACAACGTGAACAAGGCCCTATATGTTGGGGGCTACTACTTTCACTCAATAATGTCACCCACTGGAGTGTCATGTGTAAGTATTGCTCAGTACATGCCAGATCTGCTGCTCAATCAACCTACCATGTGACAACTGTAATATATGGATATATAATATATGGTGTTGTGTAGTACTTCTCCAATGCATCTGTAGTGCTGCATATGTAGGTTGTCATTCACCTCTGCTGATTGCAATATTAAGGGTATACCTGGTGTCTACTTTCCCTCCCAATGCATGTTCCATGCTACAGACCTTATTATACTATCAGCTGTCCTGTGATTACATATCAGACACATATGCCTTGTGTCTCATGTGTCAGTCCATGACCATGTACAGTGCGATCAAAAGGGATGTACTGCCATATGAACAACCCCACAATCACACATGTGCATACATGAACACCCACAGAAACACACACACATGCACACACACATCCTACATGCATCAGCCCCCTCCACTCCACCGGATTGCACTTACAAACAAAATAACCCCACCCCCACAAACACACACAGACACATACAGGTGAGGCTGCACAAAGATAGTACACACAGTCCTCCCATTACCCATCCAACCTGCATAACATATGGTACTCAACAGCATGCAGTGCAGCTATAGTCAATTGATGCTAGCAACAGTATACACGTGTGTGCTGCATGGGCTGTGTTAGTAGGTGATGCCTTCCCTGAAAACACTGCACCCATGTACACAGTATTGCTGTGCACCTGTTCTGCACCTGGCATGTACTATGCAACAAACCTCACAGGTGTACAACCTATTGCTGAATGTGTATTACTGTGGAAGTTATGTCTGCTCTAATGCTCACAGCCCTATGTTTTTCAGCGACACATACCTGGGATGATATGTGGACAGATTTCATTTGTGAATGCCTGATGTCTGGTTTACAGATCTCAACATCAGCGGTGCATGTATGACCAATCCAATACTATTACACTGACAACTGTCAGACCATACCATGGCCATGGGGAGTGTACACACCGTTATTGATATGACGTACTCTTCCTTGATCTGCCATGGGACCACATCACCATATATGTTAACAGTACGAGCCTGATATGTGACATATGTCCTGTACATTCACATGCAGTGTCTAAAAAATGTGTTAGGTGTGCAGATGCTGACCGCAATGCATACACTCTGTGGGTGCGTATGTGTGCACGCCCTTATCATGACGGTTTGTTGCACCTATTGTTATGTGTACTACAGCAGTCACTATTCCTGGCAGGTGAAGGAAAGTTTTATCTGAATTTTGTTACTTAAAGTATTATGTGGAAGATTTTTATCATGTTGAATATCTGAAGTGAAGTAGAGTTTGAACAACATTCTGAAAGCTTCAGTTTTGCGTATAATTGAGCAAGGAAATGTTTATGGTTTCTGTGAAGTACTTTATACTGTGAGAGGGTTCGGAGCATTCAAGGTCCTGTTAAGTTTGTCTGGCTTTGAAAAAATTGAATTCTACTTAACAGTGCAACATCTGTTTTTGCCTCAGCTAAGCGACTAATATCGCAGAGGTATCTAAAGTACTGAGCGCGTTGAAGGACTTTTTGCTGCATAGGCTTTGTTTGTTGAAAACAGAACATTTGTGTTTCAATTTGAATGCAGTGGCATTCTTACTAAGAAGAAATTGTGTTGACTGTTGGAAAACCAGATACTCAGAATTGCCTTTGAAACAAATTTTAATATATTTTAATAAAACTTTTCATAATATATTCTGAAAAAGCTGTGGAGTAGCGGTTTGATTTTTCTTTACTTTGATTTTTGCTTACCGCTACCTTATCAGTGAATAGTGCATTTTTAGTAGTATTCCTGGCAGGGGTATACTAGCATGGGCCATCTGCATTTGCCAGTGTATGGTCAGTCTGCCCTACACATGTCCCCCACCTCTGCATGATTGCAAGGTCTACTTGTGTGCACATCCATTGGTGCTCACACACTGCCATCACTATTGCTGTGGGGGTAGGGTTATGTCTGTCACAGTTCCTGAACTTGACTGTGCACAGATCCAGCCATTCTTAGCATCTTTAGGATCCCTGCTGCAGTGCACTGGTGTGTCATGCTGACACACCCTCCCCAACTTTAGCCTTTTTGCAGATGCTTGACAAGTATGGCCTACACATGTGTGTCAGTTTGCAGTGTCCCATACACTGAACTTCACGTGTTACAGCCTAGTCTCAGCTAATAATGTGGACCACAGTATTATGTTATGCCATAGTGCACATCTGTTACATTTGCCATTGTAATACTGGTATATACACTGTTGTTGCACTGTGTAAGGGTGATGATTCACATATGTCCCTACTGTAGGTCATGAGTCCCACCATTATGTTCATCCCTGTGGACACATTATGCAATGACAGGATGTTAGTTATCTTTCAGGTGTCTGACATACCCTTCCAATACCCCATCATGGTCACCACTGTGATGCAGTGCATTTAACAGCAAGAATACATGAACATGTATGGTATGCATTATGGGTAGGTGTGTTAGATGTGTGCATGGAATATACCATAGCTATTACATGCCCGGTGCATTGGCAAGCATCAACATAAACCATACTCATCAGCTACAGGCTGCTGCCTTGGTGATATACCAGAGGGACCTACATAAGAGTGTGAGAGATGCAATGTCAGTGGCCACAGCTGTGGCATTGCTACAGGGTGGGTGTAGCATTACAGTACATCAACAGTACAAGTCCACAATACTACCGTTTATGCACATATATTTATTACTACTATGCAGCAACAAACTATATATATGACATCTCAGATATGCATGATCTACCTGTTCAGATACAGATGTATATGCAACAGTGGTCTACTGATGTGCCCTGTGGCCTTACCTGCACACTCCTCAGCCGGTGTGTGGGTAGCACCCACGTCCACAATGGTCTCTGTCAGTTGTTGGATGTGCGGGTGGACAGTTGCCATGAGGCTGGTGAGGAGCTCTTCACCACGTGTCGGGGGGATGAATGGCATGACCCCCCCATTGCAAGGTGATCTCCTGGACTGCTGCAGCACACAGACAGGCACTGTGAAGAGGTCAGAAAAATGATGCCAGACCAGCTCATAACTGCAGTTATGCAGGCCGACATCATTGACCCTGTGGACTAGATCGTTCCACAGGGTGGTCCGCTCCTGCTACTCATGGGCAGCCCTGCCAAATGGAACAGGATAGTTCTGCATTAGGTGGCTCAACACAACCTCATTTTCTGCTGCTTTATATTCGGGTAGACGGCCGTGGGACATCTTGCTTGAAAGACATAAAGATGGAAACAGGTCTGAGCAACTCATACAGCAAGGTTACCATAGTTCTTAATACACATCTCTGTCACCCCCCCACCATATCAGTGACAACAAACTGTTCACACAACTCAGTAGGTATGGCTACAGAATACCTACCATTGGAACAGATATTGTATTGTGCCACACTTTGTGCTATGTGTTTGTAGCCATGTTCCCTGTGTGGACACTATCATTGCTGGCCTGTTATGGACTATTTCACCTGCATGCCATTGTCAGGGCCACTATGGTTCTATATATGCATGTGGCATGCTTGCTATGTGATTGCTGCACATCTGTCATTCTGTGTTAGTGGGAATATCTGTGCATGCTGTTGGACATGTTCTGGGATTGTGTAGACTATTACTACTCACATATGTTCTTTAACAGTGACACAATAGCATGTGTAGGGAATAGTTGCCAGCAGAACCACCTCTCCAACCTCATCTGGCCATGTTACCAGTCCACGTCACATGTGGGACCCACACTGGGGCCTCCTCATCTACTGGTCCAGCACTACCATCAGGTGGAACTACCTCAGGGGATGGTGTCCCCCCCCACTGGGGGCACACACAGACATGATTCTGTCACCCGAGGTCAGGTCCAGGGTCTATTCCATAGGGGGCTCCACAGACACTTGTGGGATGTGCTACAACACCTTGAGGCACCCAGTACATATTCACAGGGTCCACATGCTCCTCCTGCTCAGCCTCCAGGCCAGGCACCTTCAGAGCCATGGACAGCTGTCGTGAGTAGAAATTGGTGGGGGCCATGTTCCCACTGTTTCCATATGGGGGCCCATGGGGCTACCAACTCAAAACACCACCACAAATATACCTGCTATCCTTCCCCATATTCCCATTCCCTACTTCACAGACAAGGGCAATGTGGTCCCAACAAGAGGTTCACATGTGACATACCCGTCCATGTTGCACACACTTACAGCTGTATATATCTGTGAGCATTGCTATGTGTGCTGTTCCCTCACACATAGCATGCAGCACTGTGGTGGTAGTATAGGGGACATGTATTTACATACATATATGTGTGTGTGTGTTTGTATATATGTAGACATATGCATATATATATCTATATATTATATGTGTAGATATATATTATGTTGTATATATATATATATATATATATATATATATATATATATATATATATATGTGTGTGTGCATATATATATATATATATATATATATATATATATATATATATATATATATATATATATATATATATATATATATATATATATATATATATATATATATATATATATATATATATATATATATATATATATATATATATATATATATATATATATATATATATATATATATATATATATATATATATATATATATATATATATATATATATATATATATATATATATATATATATATATATATATATACGTGTGTATTTATATGGGTCTACTTCATATGACCTAAATTTCATTTGACTGAAATTCATTTGATTGAAACCAAAACAATGAAAGTTCAAAAGACTGAAAACTCATTTGACTGAAACTCATAACACTTGCACATTAAAATAAAAGGTATATGCCCTTTTCCCCACTGTAGTGCGATCCTGGAGTTAGTATATATAGTTAGGGGGGTGGGGGGATGAAGCCCCCCCAAATAGTTTAGGTAAATATTGTTTTCCACAAAGAGTTATTTATTGCAGTTATAAATATCCATGTGTATGGTTTAAAATGTATAAAGTATGTGGGCGGCTTAAAAGGGCTTACTCCTGCTTACCCCCGTGCTAATTTCTTTAAATGAAATGAAAAAGGGTTGATAGGAAAGTGGTGAAAAAGGGGCACAAAGAGGGACACACAGTAGGGAAAATAGCTAGGGATGTGCCGGAGGGTGTAGGGAAGGTCCATAGCTGCCTATTTCTTCTACAGCAACAGCTGTGCATATACACCGAATTTGGAGACAGATTTGGACACTCATACCCCTGAGAGAAGGGTGAGGACAACAATATGTTGTTAAGCCAATTAGAGCTGATTACATGTGTGCTGTGGACACAAGTGCGAAATGGACAGCTATGTATGTGGCGAGATTTTTTTGGGGGAACAGATTGCCTTTTTTTTTTCTATTGAGAGTGGGATGTTGGGGAGGGATAGTAGGTATATTTGTGGAGGTAGGTTGGGTAGGTTAACAGACAAGACAAACAAGACTCATACAGGGGCAGTATATGACACATGTGGGGGGTAAACACCTTAATGAGGAGGGGTGTTGGGAAATCGGAAGCCCATGAGCCCCCTAGTGGACTGAGGTCCCCACCCATGGGCAGTCACCACTGCGCCTTCACAGCCCCGAAGGTAGGGGCAGAGTAGGAGAGCCAGGCTAGTCACGACACACGGCCCTCAAGCTGGCATAGCAGATCCCCAACCTCCCTGCAAAGCTCGCTACACACCACAACCCGGACCTGGTAATGGGTGACAGGTTCCTTCCCCACCCGCTCCTGGGGGGGGGCCCATCCCCTGAGGTAGTTCCACCCAAGGGTGGTGCAGGACCAACGGGCGAGGAGGTCCCCAGTTGTACCCCAGACATGCTGGTGCCCAGTGCCATGGCCAGCTGAAGTAGGACAGGTGGATCAGGCGAGACCCGCATTCCCATAAGTGCTATGGTGTTTAAGTTTTATCAACATATGTGGGTTATTAATAGTCAACACATTCCAGGATTAGGTATAACAGCATGCATAGATATTCCCATTAACCCAAACACCAGATATGGAACAGTTGCATAGCAAACAGAGCACATGCATATATGGGACCACAGTGGTAATTACAACAGCATGCAGGTACATTGATGTCAGCATGCCACCAATGTGGGAGTATTTCAACATAGCACATGCATAGAAACAAATGTAAATAATTATTGAACAATAGGACATATATCCCAACATTAGAGTTAAGTCAGCACATATCAATTGAGTTGTGTATTTAGTTTATTGTTGCAGATATGGTGGGGGGGGGGGTGTCAATTAACAACTAGTATATACCTGTAGTTTGCTTTACTTTCCTAGTCAGTGCTGTTATCTGTACCTTATAAGTATTAGTACAGTACCCTATTGCCTTAATTTGGACAGTGGTATGGCTGTCGACAACTATATCCATGAGCTGGTTTTACCTGCAGTATACACCTCTTACCTGGTATACCTGTGGAGATATTATTTGTTATCACTAACTAACTGTTTCTACACATACTCCCAGATTCCAGGTTGATGTTATGGACATACCTGTCAATCTCTTTTTGCCCACACTCTGGGCATGTCTTGACCACATTCAGGTGAACCGGGACATGTTTCGACTATTGCCCTCTTAAACCCTTAGTAAATTGTACAATGACAGTTTTGTTTTCATTGACATTTTCCAAATATGTACAAGCCTGACAGTCAGTTATATGACATGAAATGCTGCCTACATGTCAGAGATTAGCACACTGGTATGCCAGGGGGACATGGTGACAGCCGGCAGATATGGGCTGATTAACTGGACAATATGGACATTTCTGTACTTGTGGGGTATGATTCATCATACAGCTTACTACCACTTCCAGGATTTGAACCATGGCTGTGTCTGCTAAAAATAAAACACTGTCCATCACAGTTGAGTGTGCTATATAGATATTGCTGTGTATCTCTTATCTGATTTCTATCTATAATTCTCCTGTGGTTTTACATTCTGACCTTGTAATTACGACACTCTTATTTATACAAGATTTCCTAGACAGTTTTATTATGTAGCTCAGTGTGGGTGACAGTGATGAGTAATACCTTCTTATTCAGAGCAACTGCAACACTAACAATGCCATACAATACCAGAGTAAACAGTACCAGTACAGGATATATCAATCTTTTATTTCTAGGCACAGTGTTTGTATCTGACAGACCTGTAGGAGCAATGTTTGTTAGCACTACCTGAATGTTGCCACACAAATTACCAGATTCCACATTAGTATTATGCACATACATCTCACTCTGTTACTGTATACACTCTGGTCACAGCTTGACAACATGGGGGTGTAGATGGGACATACTTGGCTTATTACTCTCATAACATTTTGGGGAGTTGCTAGAGTGACAGGTTTGTTTTTATAGATGTATGGCAATCAGTTGCATCTTTTGATTGCTGCCTACACGTCTGGGATCATCCCACTAATTTCCTAGGGGGACAGGGTGACAGGTAGCAGATATGGGCTGATTTACTGGACATTCTGGACATATCTGTACAGTTGTGGGGTATGATTCTGCATACAGCCTACCACCACTCCCAGGATTCTAACCATGGCGGTGTGTGCTAAAAATACAACAGTCCACGTCTCAGTTGAGTGTGCTATTTGGATTTTGTTGTCTGTCTTTTCACTGCTTTCTGTCTAAGTCTCTCTCAGTTGTACCAGATGACCTCTTGGGATTACCACAGTCATATTCAGACATTCCTACACATTTTATTTATGTAACACAGTGTGGGTAACAGTGCTTAATACAACAGTACTATTAAGTGATTTCAAATTTACGTTACCATATGATACCAGAGTAAACACATGCAGTCCAGCAGTTAGACCTTTATTTTCAGGCTAGTATGCTTTTATTTACATGCAACCTATATGAGACTCTTCCTGCCATATTATCTGGTGTATGCAGTACATGCCTTAAACAATACAGGTTTTATACAGGCAATTAATTTACTACTACTTTTAGATTTAGTTCATGACAGTACATGCAAGAGTATTACTAACTTGCCTCGCATTACAATTGCTCCACTCTACATCCATGGGCCTCCTGGTTCATTGCCCGCTCACTTGCCACTGTGAAAGACATAAGAGGAATATTTAGCCATACCTATCCATAATGTACATGAGCTGGCAATTATTAGACAGGTAGTGGACTGATATTTACACACATCTGGGACTTTCCCTGTCCTCCTATCCTCATGGATCCAATGATCCAAGAGATCCCCCTTTTGCCACTTCAGGTTGGCATAGTGATGCCTAACCTGCTCACCAGTTCAGGGTATGCCAGTGGCACTGGTGAGATCACAGGCGAGATGGTCCCAGGCTTCCGCTTTCTATTGGGAATCCTGGTACTGGCCATGTAGCAGTCTGATGTCACGGTCTTTCACAAGGAGTCCTGCCATGACTCTGGACTCCTGGATGCCCCAGCACTGCACCCAAAAGCACACACCCTCTCTTACTCCAGACATTGTGCCTACAAGGAGAAGCTGCAACTAGTTATGTGATGTAGTTCCACCTGTTGGGTTTAAATAGGGCCGGTTTCCCGCACTTTGCCATGATTGGATGGTTTGAAAAGGCTAAGCTATGGGCAAACCAGCTTACCTAAGGTTGGCATTGCTTAAAGGGGCATATCAATGGGCAGATTGAGTTAGCTGGCCTACGCATTGCTTGCACCTACTAAGCTGGGCTGTGCAATGCTTAGCATTGCTTAATATTTAGGTTGCATTATATTTGCATTGTGGCATTGATTTATTATTCATTACATGTTATATATGTCTTTGGTATCTATGATTCATGTGTACATACACTGTATGGGGTCCTTGTGTTTATTAGGGGATTTCAACACTTTATTACATTAACACCTCACATCTGGGCTTAATGCAGTACTCCAATTCACATATTTATGTCCTGTAGTTGGTTATACAATATAAAACTGTATATAGATTCCTTTCACATGTTCAGTTTGTATTTACTATGGTGAGGATCTGTTTGGTGAAACCTTAATCTTATGTACTGCTGTGATGGCTTAGTGGTTAACTACTATGACTATAGTGTACATGGTCCTCAGGTCAAGACCTGCAAAGTCTGTTTTTTTTGTTTCTGGCCAGAACTGCGGCTGATGCATACAGAGTGGTTGAGGCACCTTTAAGCAATTGTAAGTGAGTTTGGGTGGGTTTGCGTGAAGGTAAGCAATGCTAACATCTGGTTAAATATGCTTACAGAGAGTTAGGTTCAATATTGCTTAACCTATGTGCACATTGCTTACCCCCATGCAAACAGGCTTAAACCCGCTTACTGCTGCTTAAATATGCTTACTCCCACTTACTACTGCGTAACTATGCTTACTCTTGCTTACTAGTGCTTACACCCGCTTACCACTGCACTAATTTAGACAGTGATGCCTAATGGTTCTTGGGCAGGTGGTGGATTTGGCACCTGTATGGATTTATCATTCATTATACATTTTACCTTCCATTTGTATCCCTGAATTCTGTGTACATATACTGTATGGGGCACTTGTGATTATCTGTGGACTTTGAAACATTATGACAATGGCACCTCACATCTGCATTTAATGCAGTACTCCAGTTCACAAATATATGTTATGCCGTAGGTTATACAACAAAATAAATTGATCATACAGTGATTTGACAAGGAAAATGCATTGTACTGGAGTGGGACTCGAACCTGGAATGACTGCTCGTAAGGCGAATGATTTGCCTACTACACCATTGCTGTACTGCTTCATTTGCATATATCTTGCTTTTTGTCCTCTTGTGCCATTTAAGCTGCATTAACTGTAGCTAAGCAATGGGCAAACTTGCGTACCTATGATTAAATTTGATCTGTTTCATAAAAAAAAATCTTCATATTTAAATATTGTAACTGTTGCTCTTGTACACTTGAGGGGATGTTGCTGGGGGTATGTAAACACCTATGAGTGGTCTCACTCATTCTTACTCCTACACCGCTGTTCTTGATTGCAGGGGCATGTATATTCTGAGATCTCTGCTCTCAGACACACCCCCTGCACTCGTACACACTCTGGTCCATTTAGGAGCTCAGGCAGTGCGCCTTCATTACTATGCATGGCATGCTGCCGTCCTGCTCCTAAACGGCTGCTTCTGTGCAGGACTAAGCTAGTTCTGCATGAAAGGATACTGAATCTGGGGGAACTTCTTTTTCTAATATCCCCCAAGTTTTCCATAATTCTTATTTTCACCCTTCTCCTAGTTTGCCTGATGTACCACTTCACCCTTTCACAGTCACATCCTAAAATATACACTACAACCTGTGAATTACAATGAAAATTTTCTCTAGCTCTATACATTTTTCCATTTATTTTGTTTATCCTACATGTCATGGGTTTTCAAATGTTTTCAAATGTTTCATATGTTTTTCTAAAAAGGCTTTAAAATAGTGTTTTAAAGCAGTGCTTTAAAATGTGTTGAAATGCACTTTATGTTTCTTGACTGATTGATGGTTTGCATTGATTGGTTAAATAACTAATTATTATAAATTGCCCTTTGGAAAAGATGTGTATAAAAGGAGGGGTTTTGTATGATTATGTTATATCTTTGAAGGTCAGTATTACAGAAAACTTCTGGTTCAGTATTACATAAAAGAAGTTATTTGAGTGTATCGCTTTAAACACAAGGGATACAGCAATTAATGTAATTACTGATATCTGTCTTAACCTAGTGCTTTGTTTTAAAATGCTTTGAACTAGTGTTGTTGGTTGTCTGAAGAAGTTCTGATATTTATCAGAACGAAAAACGCTGGTGCAGCGTTTTACTTTTATTTTGGCTTGGTGAATAAAGCAGTGTTTTTATAACTTCTGATATTAAGTACATTGGATTGGACTATAACCTACAGTTACCTGAACTTTTGTACCTGCATGTGCCTAGCCCTTGGAGCTGACTTACCAACATCTTTTTCTTAGTTTTCTGTGTGGTTTCTTTTGGTTGCTGGTCGTGGGACTTGTTGGTAGTCAGCAATAAGGCATGGAGGACACTATGGAAGACAATGTCCTTTCTCAAGGGAATTTGACCCAGTTACTACAGATGATTAACTCAAGGCTTGACCACTTATCGGAGAAGGTCGACGGCGTCACTCATTCCAGCGGTACCCTGAGGTCTTCAGCAGGCAACAATGATTTACCAGTTTTGGTTTCACATGTGGATAGTAATGTTGCAGCAGGTCCATCGCATATCAGACAACCAGGTGAAGCAGTTATTCAAGTAGAAAACCGGATTAATACTGGCAGTAATACTGGTGGCTCATTGAACGTACAAACTTGGTTAACTACAGAATTGGAACTGGATGGTACACAACCAGGTACTGTAAATACACATATGAGTGAAAGTGGCAACTCAATGACAGAAAAATTGAAGTTATTTGACATCAAACTTTTAAAGATAAAAAAACTTCAGCTTGAATTGAACTATTTTAATAAATGTATTAAAGAAAAATTGTACCCAAGGGTTTGAGGCATTATTCTTACCCTACGGGGTTGGAATATGGCTCAGATTTTATAATGAACTTATTAGTATTTACAATAAACAAGGCTTAGAAATTTTGCATTGCATGGTTAAACATTACCAGCTTTCCCTTGACTTGATTACAAAGGAGGTGCAAGCATTGGAACAAGACATTAAAGCAGACTCAGACTTTAATAGATACCAGTTTGAGTTTGATAGAACTTTTTCTAGCATTGCTCAACAAATGATTAGATTAAAAGATAATAAAATAAAAAAGCTTAACAGGGACTTGAAAGCATATGGGGAAGGGACGGCTTTCCCCAAACCACCTGTGGCACAGAAAGGTTTACGTAACCATAAAAATGTTGTAGACCATAACGTTTATAAGGATCAAAGAAGAAATGTACCAGTTAATAACTTTTCAGTTGACTTGAACACAGGTCCTGGACTTGATGCTAGACATATTATTGATGATGATGACATCTTTGAGGAGGAACGGATGGCTTTAACCAACCTGTTGGTATTGATAACAACAATCAAAGGCAAAACAAGGATTTTCAAAAAAACTACAGAGGGGGGAGGGGGTGCAACTGGAAAGTGCATCCAGCTCAGGGAGCCAAACGGAGATACAACACACGGAGCAACAGCAAATACCTGAGCTAAAACTGTTTGAAACATTATGTAATAATGAAGGTGATTTTTCTGTTTACAATTTCACTGAGTGCTGTATTGATCAAGTATTGGTGGAATTATTTGCCAAGGGTCTCACATTTGTTCCATCAAAAAAAAAAGTGACATTGCTGAACTTTTAATTGACTTTAAGTTATTCATTCAAACTGAACTTGAATATTTTGTTTGGTAACTCATCATACAGTAACAATGAACTGAGAATAGCTAGTTCCTTTAACCCCCCCCCCCCCTCAGAACAGCACAATAAGTATGTTTGAATATTTTTGTGAAAATGAGTTTAGAAATGTTCTGAAGGATTCATCCAAAACCAGATTTAAGCCTAACATCTCTGAAGAGGAAAAAGTCCTTCTTACTATGCTTAGGAATTTACCACTTAGGCTTATGAAACCAGATAAAGGTGGAGGTTTAGTGGTATTGTACAACGAAGACTACTCTAACATCATGATGACATTGTTGGAAAGTAGCACCTATGCATTAGTGAGCAGAAATGAACTAAATCAGGCTTATAATAGGATTAATATGTTTATTAGTGACTTGTTTATGGATGGTTGTCTAACCTCAGAACAACACAGTTATCTAACCATGTTGGCACCACGGATCCCTAAAATCTTTGGGATCCCAAAATTGCATAAAAATGTAATGAACCCCCCTTTTAGAGCATTGGTTGATGCACGCCAATCAATCACGTATCCCTGTGCCAAGTTTGTGGACAAGATTTTGAAGAATTTTGTGTCCTTAGAAAAACAAATTTTAAAGGACTCGTGGTCATTTTTACAGAGTATGCAAGCCATGACTTTTGATAACACAGTAAATTTCTTAACTGTGGATGTCAGTGATCTATATTCTTGTATTCCACATGATCTGGGGGTAGAATGGGTAGTGGAACATATCAGGGCTAAAGGGGCTAACGATAATGAATGTAACTTAGTAGAACAACTTCTTGACATTATTTTAAAGAATAATTTTGTGGCATTTGAAAACAAGTTATTTGTCCAAAAAGTAGGTGTGGCGATGGGGTCACCAGTGGGATCAAGGTTTGCGAACTTGGTTTTAGCGTATTGGGAAAATAACTATGTTTTCAATAGCCACTTGGCCCACCAGATTATTAGTTACAAAAGATTGATTTTTGGATGATATTTTCATTCTCTTTAAAGGAGACCAAAAAGAAGCGGATCTTCTTGTTAGCTTCTTTAATTCTACAACTACCTTTTTAAAGTTCACCTGGAATTTTCAAGAAAATATCATTAATTTCTTGGATGTGGAGTTGAGTAAAATAGGGTCACTTTTCAGCCAAAATACATAGAAAAGCTACATATTCCAACAGTTTTCTCCACTTCACCAGTATGCACCCCCTTCACCAAAAGAAAGCTGTTGTGAAGGGACAACTGGTGAGAGTGGCAAGAATGGCGACCTTGAAAGATGACTTTGAAGAAGAATGTGACCTACTATACCTTATGTTTATAAGCAGAGGTTATCCTGCTTCCTTCCTAAATACAATTTTCCAGGAAGTAAAGGATAAAAGGGACAAAGGGATATATAAACCTATTTTGGGAAGTGACCTAGGGACTATAACACTAGACCTGTCCACTGACACAGGTCTTAATAACAACAACACAGTGACCGATGGTATAGGAAACCTGGATCAAACTAGTTCTAATAGCACCGAGATAGATAGGAATTTTGCGACAGCTTTTATATTTACATATTGTCCAGAGGCACCTGAAATAGGTAAAGTAGTTAGAAAATATTGGAGTTATTTAACATTAGACAGGAATGTTGCCAATATTTTGAACTTTAACCCCATAATAATATTCAAAAGAGGTATTAATATGAAAAGAGTACTTGAAATGAAGGTACCAAAAAAACAAAATAGAAATGGGATGAGAAAATGTGGTGCTTGTAAATATTGTAAGTATTTAATGACCTCGGATCAATTTACTATTAGAACAACGACATACTCTGTTAGGGGATCATATACATGTGACTCTAAGGCTATTGTATATCTGGCACAGTGTGGGCAGTGCCCATCATTTTATGTAGGAAAGACGGAGAGACGTTTGCGTGACAGAATGTACGAACATTTATACGCAATCAGCAAGGGTAAAAACGATAATGCTCTGGCAAGACACTGTGCCAGGTACCCAGACCATGTATTTTCGTTCATGGTCATAGACCAAATTGTGAAAGACTTAGTGGATTTTAGCTTTGTGAATGACCAATTTTTAAAACTGGAACTAGAAAAGAAAGAATTAGCATGGCAGCTTCGTTTAGCTGCAAACAGAGACCCAGGGTTAAATGAGTGTTGCTCAATTTCATGTATTTTAAAGATAAAAAGTTTACTGAGATAGTTCAATTTCTTTTTGTTGTTTGTGTATGTCATTGAATGTCCTTGAAGGTGTAACTAGAACCAAAACACAGCTTTGTAAGTAAGCAGTACTTAACAATACTTACTAGTATTAGCATAGTTTAAGGTTTTATTGTATATGACTTTTTAGTAGTACTTGTGTGTAGTTTTAAAGTATAGATGCAAGTAGAAGAATTTAGATATGATATGATAATATTATAACAGTGACTTCTTTTCATGTTTTTAATGTAAAATCTTTTAAGTGAGAATTTTGGTCAGTCCTTTAAAAAACTTCTGGTTCAGTATTACATAAAAGAAGTTATTTGAGTGTATCGCTTTAAACACAAGGGATACAGCAATTAATGTAATTACTGATATCTGTCTTAACCTAGTGCTTTGTTTTAAAATGCCTTGAACTAGTGTTGTTGGTTGTCTGAAGAAGTTCTGATATTTATCAGAACGAAAAACGCTGGTGCAGCGTTTTACTTTTATTTTGGCTTGGTGAATAAAGCAGTGTTTTTATAACTTCTGGTATTAAGTACATTGGATTGCACTATAACCTACAGTTACCTGAACTTTTGTACCTGCATGTGCCTAGCCCTTGGAGCTGACTTACCAACATCTTTTTCTTAGATATCTTTGAAGGTGAAAGGCCGATGTACCACAAAAGAATGTAATAAAGTATTTGAAGAAGTTTACTCTGCTTGCTGGTCTTTGGATGTCTGGCTTCTTTATAAGAAACCTATTTGACAATGATGGAAAAATCAGTTTACATTTGATATTCCTTCAATGGCTTTCTCATATAATTTTAGTAAATGCTGATCTTTGCGTAAGGGTAGTGTCAGAAAAATCTTTTCTTAATCCCAATAAACTGGGGTCCCCACTACCCACAAAGCTCTTTATTTGATTACTTGATTGCTAAAAGTACCAACAAACCCATCACTTCTCATGCCAAGTTAAAAACTGCAGCAGTATCACTTGAAATGATAAATTAAAGGTAATGTCTAAGTTAAAGCATGTATAATAAAGGCCTTGTAAATCTTATTTATTTAGCTAAAAACCCACAGATTGAATTAAAATAAATAAATGAAAGTTGTGCTGCAAGATGAGCTAGAAATGTATTTGTCTTATCAACCACATAAGCAACCAAAATACAGGAATACCTTTAAGTATAAATAAAATTACTTTATCCTATTCAGAGCCATGGGGCAGCTGAAAGTAGTAGGCTTATAATTTCATTATTAATTATTAATTCAAGCAAGCTTAAGTTGTCTTTTTAATCAAAGTAAGCTGAAGTTTTCTTCTATTTCTGTTCTTGGTTCCTCATCAGGATTAAATGAATTAATTTTATCAGTTATCTTCATTCTAAGGTGCAAACCCATTATATTTAATCTTGATAAGCAGATATTTCACACAATTTCTGTGTTCATGCAGCAATGTAGTATCATTACCACAGCAAATGCTGCTCATAATTTTCACACATCAGTTTTCTTATTTCTATTTTGATTTGTTCTACATATAAATTAGAACTATGGAGAAATATGCAGGCTTAGGAACTGTACTTAGAGAATCAATAACATGTATAGGATACGTGACATCCTAAATGGGTGAATTAATGCTTCAGGAGTGAACAAGAAAAAAACAAGTGCACTTATTCAAGACTCATATTAGAGATATTTTACTGTAGCCATCATTAACATCCTGCTCACTAACCTTAGCTCTTACAAAACACAGAAAGTGGAAAAAAGAAGTGAACTAATGCAAGCAACGGCTGTGGTGGTTACAAGAATTTGTGTGTGACTACGTCTATGTGTGTTTTCATGTTGTACTTGCTTGCACCAGATGCTTTTGACAACATGGAGTTGAAATATTGAAATACATTGCAATGGCTATTTATTTTTTCATTTAATTACAATCACAATTCTGAACTGTATAGAGTCAACAAACTGATTACATCTCATTGTTTGTGCAGGAATTATAAAATATGTAAATAATTTATGTCCTGGGTGCAAAATACTTACTGTAACAAGAATCACATATTTTACGCTGTCTTTGAATCATAGGGCAAAGGAACTATTTTGTATCAAAATATAAAAATACAACAAATACAAAAAGTATAAACTTAATAAATAGCTTAATAGCCCATTTTCTAAGACCACTAACTCCCTCCAGGGTGAGCATTACAGGGAAATACCATCCAGGGGTGGGAGGCCTGACACCTGTGGCATCGGACCTTACAACACCTCTCAGTCATCTGTTATTTTCCTGTAAGTGCCTACCCTGTTGGGCATTATTGCCTGCTTGCCATACACCATTGCTTGTCTTTGTCCTGTCTGAACTTTTGCTTCTTGACTTCAAATATTTACTCTCAGACATTTGTGTATATCCACACTTCTCGGTGTGGCACAGAGTTTTTCATGATTTATGCAGTGAAAGACCTTGCTCTAACTAATGAAATCCAGATTTCCTTTTGCTATTCTTTTGACTTTATGGATCCATGTCACATAAATGATGATGGTTCATGTTCTTACCTCTTTTCTAAATCATGCTTGCAGCTCTTGCAATTCATGTTTCAAGTATGGTTGGAATCTCCACTGAATAAACTTGAAATGAATCTTTATGGCATGCGCCTTCAGAACAATTGTGCAGTAATTTCCAGACTCATTCAGATGACTTTTCTTCAAGACTGGTATAAATATATATGTATATGGATCTATTTTACAACCTCAAAGTTTCAAAACTTTGAACTGCAAATGGTCGAGATCATAAGATCAAAGGTTTGAAACTTTGAAACTGTAATAAAAAAATTAGCTTTTTTGCAGGGGCTAAATAAATATACCAACTCCAAGATTGCACTACATTGTTGAAAATGCTAAATTTCCCATTCTGGGCTGTACTGCGATCTCCATTCAAAACATTTGAAGTTCCAAAACTTCGATTTTATGGTCCTGACCACTTGCAGTTTGAAGTTTTAAAACTTCGAGCTTATGAAGGGAATCCATGTGTGTGTGTGTGTGTGTGTGTGTGTGTGTGTGTGTGTGTGTGTGTGTGTATGTGTGCATGTGTGTGTGTGTATCTGTGTGTGTATATAGCTTTATAACAGTTGCATCTGAGTGTCCAGCACTTTAGTGGGAGAGTCACTGATGTTTAGTTCTTTGGTAAAGCTTTCAGTGATGTCTCTATTTTTGTCACCATCAGTTCCTGATCATAAAATACACATTGTAACATTTTGGTATCTGTTTGATCTTTACAGTATAATGCTCAAGGGAGTCCTTCTGTCTGCTCTTAACCTTCTCAGCACCACTCAACATAGATCCATCAACGTCTTTTAACATTCCAGTTACCACCTGGAATTTTATCTTTATCTCTTTCAGTTCTAGAAAACTACCCCAGGATTTAATAAAATCCATGTAGGCTCCATGTACAGCTTTCACAGAATGTATGCATGCACACAGCCATGGTTCCACCTTGGCAATGCGCCATGCATATTAATGATGGCACACTGCCAAGGGAGACCATAGGAACAGCGTGATTGAATCAGTGTAGAGGCTACCCACTACCCATGGTTGTTGATGGCCTGTACTGCTCCCCACTACTGTGAAACACTGTGAATTGGGTCACGTGCAATATTTTATTTTAATTCTTTTTTTTCCTGTTTTTTGCATGTTTGCATGGTACGGCGTGGTGTGGAACACAGCAGTGCCAAGCTGTGCTCACATATAGACAGCTAATACCTGCCAGACATTTAAGACTAGAAACTGGATGGCTTTAATTATCATAATTACATATTTTTGTTATTTGAAATATTTTTGTATGTATTCTATTATTTTAATTGCTGTTTGCACGACGCAGCATGGAGAGCCTCAGATTCAAGCGTCACTCATACATATATAGCAGACAGTTGCTAGACATCTAAAAATAGAAACTGGATGTAATTAATTATTTATGTCTGGTTCTATTTAATCATATTTGTGTGGAGCGCCATGGTGCTTAGCAACACTAACAGATAGCCCCGTAGTGTATGTGAAGGTATATTAGTTTTCATAATATCCAAGTAGTTAAATGGTTAGAGATACAGCCTAATGTTTAGTAGGTCCTGGGTTCAAGTCTATAGCAATGATAAGATGTCTATAATTTAATTTATTATATATGTTTAATTTTAAAAACAGTTTTGTGAAATATGGCACTGCTGCACTGGGCTGAGTACTGCTTAAACATGCAAAAGGCTGCTTTTGTTTGCACAGTGCTAAGCTGAGCTAAATCCCTGGTTGTGTGAGTCTTCGCACTGCTTAGCTGCACATAGCTGGTTTGCTCGCTGCTAAGCAATGTGGCACTTTTTTGAATATTGCTCAGTGATGTGTAAGGGCAGGAAAATGGCCTATATTAGGCGCAATAGGTGGGAAGTCTGCAACAGTCTTTGGAGTCTGATCAACTGGTGATATGCTAGATGATGCTGATGAAGGTGTGCGCTTTTGGGCACAGAGATGGGGTGTTCAGGAGTCCAGAGTCTTTGTTGGGCTGCTGTTAAAAAATCATGAACCTAGGCTGCTGCAGGGCAGTTACCAGGACTAGGAGGGTAAGGTGAAGACCTGGGGCTGGTTGGCCAGGGAACTCACCAGTGTTACTGGTATCCCCCACACAGGTGAGCAGTGGCATCATAATTATGATGACCTGAAAAGGAGAAAGAGGGGAAACTTGGATACCTGGGTCCAAGAAGCTAGAGCTGGGAATGCCCTAAAATATGTAAGTATCTTTTCCTCTGTTTTACCAATATACAAGCTGAATATCTACAAAACTGGTATGCATAATGATGTAGCTCTCTCCCAACAGCTACAACTGAGAGGGCTCGCAATGTTGAGTCCCTTGCTGTGCCCCTGGCCAGGTTGTGCTGTGAATGTGGTATGTATGGATTTATTATGCTAATTGTAGTGCAATAAGCAAGAAAGAGTAAAGCATTTACAGTAATAGAGTATACACCATAAAACAATGTAGTGCAATAAATGGGCAATTAGAATTGCAGTACAATAAATGGGCAAGTAGAGCTGTAGTGCAATAAATGGACAATATCAATTGTATTGCAATAACCAATAAACAATACCAATAACAGTAAGGAAAATGGTGTACAGCAGGATTATGTTGTCATAACCATTGCAGTAGAGCTGTATGCATTACTTGTCTATGGTAAGGTTGCTGCAGTCAATTGTAACACTGTAATAGCTGTAGAATGCAAATATAATGGCCTGCAAACTGTATTTTTAAACTCATAGTATGGTTCAAGGCTGTCTCCAGACCAGTATCGGTCACATCATGCTCTCTGTCCCTCCTACTTCAGGTCATAAAGGTATATGGCTAAGGTAGCCCAGTCTATGGGCAGATATTGTGTGGACTTCACAGACATGTATCAGCAATACCAATAAAGTGTTAAGCAGCATTGTTAACTCCTACAGAAATCTTTTTTAATAAATGCATTATGGCTGTATCTCATGCATGTGTGTTCTACTGTCACTGCAGTCAAGTATATCACTGTAATAGCTCTGGAATGCGAAATGAATTCAGTCACATAATGCTGTCTTTTTCTCCCACTCCAGGAACAAAAGGTATATGGATGAGGTAGCCCATATTTTGAAGATATATGATTGTGGCTACATTCACAGACACTTATCAGCAATACCAATAAATGCATTATGGTTGTATGCCATACATGTGTGTTCTACTGTCACTACAGTCAAGTATAGCACTGCAATAGTTCTGGAATGCAAAACTAATTCAGTTACATAATGTTCTCTTTTTCTTCTGCTCCAGGAACAAATGATATACTGTATATGGTTATGTTATGAGCAGATATGATTGTGCTAACACTTTACAGACAGTTATCAGCAATACCAATAAAGTTAAACCTTTTTTGCAAATGTCCCCTGCAGTTACAGCTATTGGGTTCTATTCCCATGCCTGCCAACTAAGGCATGATGGATGTCTAGATTATGTACTGTTCAAAAACATGTCTCTCAAGTTTCACAATTTCACATAATTTAATTAAAGCTGCCTAATCCATTTGTCACAGGATTACCAGAAGAACGATTACCTGGAATGCGATGTATTACCAAATCTGTTTATAGAACACCTCGATAGTTATAGAAGTCCGCATTATGTGAAAGTGTTCTGTGTAGTAGTGTACCTGCATTTGTTATTGGTTGGCCCATACTGATCTATGCTAACAGCTTGAGAGGTATGTACATGCTACATCATCTATAGGAGAATTGTAGTCATTGTACTCAGAAATGACACTACATGCCAGTAAATTATTTAGTATCAATGTTCTCAGGGATATAGTCTGCATTATCAGTAATGGATTGTTTCTCTCTCTCCTCACCCCTTATCTTCATTTATTTATTATTTTGATTTAATATTAACATATGTTGTTAAACTAAATATATTTTTGCAAAATGTGATGTAACATTGTTGTGTTATTATGATTCACTGTTAACATACTTTTTTAAACTAAGTATTTTGCTGCCCTTATGGTTTACTTCTTACTGCCATGTTGTTACCATACTGACTGTTATGTTATTTACTGTTATGTTACACATACTCTACATTAATATGTATTTGGATGAATTAAAACAAAGTTCCATTCTGTTAATACTAATAATGATTTGGTTATTACTAACTTTAACTTATTGCTATACCTCATTCACCACAGCACGTCAAGGTAGGCTGGTTCCGGCTGATCCCCCTACCTTGCCTTGACCGGCCATGGCACTGGGCCCCAGCACGTATGGGACCCAGACCAGTGGTACTCCCTCTGCTGCCCCTGCACTACCTGTGGCGTTGGGTAGTACCACTCCACAGGACAGGGCCCAACCCCACTCTGAGAGCATTGGTGGAGGGGGTGTTGTCACTCAGGATGAGTTGCCGGTCTTGGTGTACAGGATAGTCTACAGTGGGTCTGACCTCCTCCTGCGCCAAGTTGAGGGCATGCTAGCCAATCTGATGGGGCAGCCTCACCCCGGTGCTCAGCCTCCAGCACTGTCACCCTTGAGGCAGTGAAGGAGCAGTGCCAACAATTCCATAGGTGGGGATATGGGTCATGCTACAACCGTCTGGAGGCACATGGGACTTGGATTCCACAATACCCTCCCTATCCAAGGTGTTCACCCCCCTCATGTGTCACATACCACCCCTTTCTGCTGTCTTGTCTGTCTGCAAATGTATCCTCACCTACCAACTTACCTCCCCCACATGTACCTATGTCTCTTCCCCAACATTCCACTCTCACCTTAAAACAAAGAAAATGGGCATCTGTCTCCCAAAAAAAAAATATCTTCCCACACATAGCTCGCTATTTTGCACACGTGTCCACTGGACACATGTAATTTGATACAATTGGCTTGACAATGCAGTTATGTTGTTCTCACCCGTCTCTCTGGGGTTGAGAGCTCAAAGTCTTGTACAAATTCTGTCAAAGTGCACAGTTGTTGCTGTACAAGAAATTGATAGTTATGGTTCTTTTCTACACCTTTCCTGCACATACCTACCTGCCTTTCACTACATTTTTTCCCCCCTGCTGGCAACCCATTTCACCACTTTCTTATCTCCCCATTTTTCTTTTCTTTATATTTTTTAGCGTGTTGCTGCATGACGCACTTCATCACACAGCTTTGCTAAGTTCAGCTAAATAGAGCTATATTGAGTATGTTTCTGTCTTTTGGCTTTTCCCGGTTAGGGGTCGCCACAGCGGAACTCCGGTCCGCTAATGATTGGTAGTTGATTTTTACGTGCCGTGTTACCAGCCCTGATGCACAACCTTCAACGAAGGTAAGCCCATTCACGCATTTCTCCACGCAGAAGACAGTCTAGCTGAGAATCGAACCAGACAGCGTCTTACTGTGAGGTGACAACGCTACCGCAGCACCACCACCGTGGGTATGTGCTTTAAACTTGTAATACACACTTAGAAAATAAACACCTTTCCCATATTTTTAACCCAAGACCATCGTACCTGCAGACCACTGCATTAACCTGCCACACCACACAACTCTTACTTAAAGCAGGTAGTTTAAAGAAAACATAGTAATTACCAGTTACATTTATTAAGCGTGTTTCAGTGGAGCTGTGTGCCAGGATGCATCTCGCAAACTTGATTAAAATGCAATTAAATTAAAAAGATTAAAAATGGGAGACTACCTTGGACTCTGGTGCAATAGTACACCATAATAATGGATGTAAGTGAGGCCTGTGATAGCAGGTAAATGTCCCCTTCAGCAGCAACATGTAGAAAGACACCTGCTAAGGCATTAATGGCAAAATACATGTTCAAATGGATCCTGGTGCACACATACATCCATATAAAGCCATGTACATACTGATGGATGTAGAAAATGTATGTCACAGCCTGTATGTGTGCACATATATCTTGCAAATACACCTCCTATAGCAGGAACTCAGTAGCTCAGTCTGTTAATTGACTTCCAAATGGTACATTGTGCCACACACAGTCTTGGGTTCAAATCCAGTGCTGTGTAGAAATGAATTTACAGTATTGTGAAGGCAGCAATTAATGACTGAGTCATGCACCCTTTAGCCATACAATGCATTTCAAATGACATGTGCGCTTTTCACTGATGGAGGTAACAGGCCTGCAGGTAGGAACACATTTCACATATCCCTATAGCAAAACTATACATGCATAAAGTGTCACATCATGCATTAATATGCATTCACACAGAATGTTAACACAGGTACTGCAAATGAGGGCCACTAATATCAGCGTGCACCGCACAATCCTTCCAAAGTCATTACGCAGATTATCACAGCTGTGCAGCTAACATATACATTGGAAGTCCCTGTTTGTAACAAGGCCTGCCCTCATACACACTGCAAGTTACTACCAGACTATAACACATGGCCTGGCAGTTGCCAAAGTGGTGGACATATTCTTATATTTATACCCCATCTTACCCAAGGACACGCCTACATGTTGCCTAGTACTCTGTTAGTGATACCATTGCCTAACATACTTACCTTAAACACATGTCTTATTTGGAGTGGAAAGGGTAGCCTCCCTCTGGCTCTACAACAAGGATGACACAGCTCCCAGAGTTACTCCTACAGGTTTGTGCAAACACAAAAACTCGAACCAACTTGCGAAAAAATGTACCAGGATAAAGCTCTTGAGAAATAACTCCCGCTTTAATAACTTTAAACGCAGTTAAAAACAAACGTTTTTCGTCTTACAAAATAGTAAAACTTCTTCAGAAGAGTATTATTACATGTGCCAAAATCAGCCTTTAAATAAACTCTCATTTGAATTTGGTGCCAAAAAAAGAAACGCCTCTATCTGTGACGTAACCTCTAAAAACCTAATATCGCTATTTACTCCTACAGGTTGCTGTCCTCCAAAGTGTTCACACTCTCTGCCTGTGTCTATTATCAGCAGTAACAGCTGCAGCCTGTAGCACACACATCTCTATCGTAAGGTTTCTGCTACAGACCTAACCTCTGCAGCAATGTAGTCTCCTCACCCCAGTAATGTCCAGCACAACATATCAGAAAGGGACCCTAATCTATATGAACTCCTTATATATTGTACAGTGGTTGCATGTCATTGGCTGATGATAGTGCAAATCAGCTGTGTTAGCTGCAATTAGCATCTCATATCCACAGATTGGTTTAGAGGAAATCACCTGGTGATGAGAAGCATGTTTAAAAGCCAAGCAGCTGGCTATGGGGAACCAGTCTGTATCAGACTTTCCTCACACAGAGCACACCTTTGTGAAAACTTTACTATCACAACATATCAATATAGGAGTACTGCACTCCATCAGGTATGTAACTGATTTTTTTGTACAAAAGGGTACAGATAGGTGAATAGACATACAGGGAATATGAAATACAGCATTAAGCCTGTCGTAGACTTGTGATAATGACATGTCATTGATCTCCTGCTGTCTTACACCAACACAGGATGCACTATACATCAAGGGTGCATTTTCTGCTGTCATTGTGGCACACTGGTCTCATTATACTGCCCCTTTGTAGTGGTTGTAATAGCACACTGCTAATTGTGTGGCACTGTTCCTATGACATATTATGGGGGGGTTGCCTGTAGGGGACACACCACAGTGGACCCAAGTATTGGGTGTATGATCATAATGCAGTATCTGTCATGACACACATGGGAATACCTGAATATTGCTACTATCTCAGTTGTATCCATACACTTAATATATTTGAACACTGTGGAGTATGACATGTGTGAGCAAGCAGTGGATAGTGCCAGCCATGTTGTCCTTGCTGTATCACTACATAGTGTACTTCCACATATGTTATCCTGTAGTGTGTTCCCCTTTTGCTGTCTTTCAGGAATCATATATCGTAGATGCCATGCACCCTTTTCTGATGCCGAAAATGAAATTATACTGGAAGGACTAAGACAACATCATCACATCATCACATCCTACTGTCCAGGGGGAGGTAAAACAGGGAACAATGGACTGCATTGTAGACATACCTTGTCCGTGATGTGCATGGCACAGACCAGCAGGACAGGACATATAAGCAGGTTTGACAGTTTGCAATGGACATTATCAATGCTACACGATGAAGGGCAGCAGATGTAGCCAGGGATTGTGCTGTCACTGGGGGAGGTCCTACAGTGGAACAACCACTCATAGCCACTGAGAAATTCCTGGTGAACTTAGACACATATGATAGCTCCCAGGCATCCATTACACCATACATCGTGGAGGTGGATGCCACAGTTTCCACAGCACAGAAGCATGCAGGTAGGCTTACTGTGATCAGCATTATAATACTGTAGCAGCCAGTTTGTCAGGCTGTACATACCTTTATCTGGGTGTGAGGTCTTTGTTCTTTGGGGTGGAGGGATTTACCTCAGTTGTACTCTCATACTCAGAATGTGACCAATACAAGTAACACAGTAGGTACTGTAAATGTGAGATATATGGATGTATTACCTTGTTGTGTTGCAACATGCATTGGTACTGACATTACCTCACCCTCAACTTTTCACAGGTCCATCAGGTACTGGCCAAGGCCGTGGTCCTGCTCCTGGTAAGCATAAGACTGTTTTGTTAAGGAACATTTATATTGTATTAAAGTTAAGGGCCAGAATAATGCACTATTTAAACATAATGTCATGTGTAAACAGGGTAGAATGTTTTTATTTTCCATTCTGGAACAGGTACATAAGGAACTTAAATGGGGTAATCGTGTAGCTGAACAAATCGAAACACTTTGTCAGTGACAGTTAAGAAAAGATAAGCCTCCGGGTTTAAATGAGGCATTTACTCTAAAATGCCTTTTAAAACATAAATGGTTTAAAGGACATTAAATTAGGCAGAGAACCGTGTATTTCAATATATTTGTTAAGATAGGTGTTTTGGGTTTTTATGTGGTTTTAATGTGTTGCTTTAACAAGTATAGTGTCATATTGCTTAATTAAAAGGTAAATTGTACTGGTCATGTATTACTTGATTTACTTGAAGTGATTGCTATAAAGGTCTTGAGATAAATATGTGTTTTGTTTTGCGGAAGACTATTTTGGATGAAAGCAGAGAGGAAAAATGTGAACGCTAATCCAGTTGGTGTTTTTTTGTTATTATGATTATTAGTGGATTTTTCATACATAATAGTGCAGGTATTCATGTACCACTTTTTTCTTTCTTATCACAGGTGACCGGGGGGGGGGTTGGTCTCTGTCCCCTACACAACCTGATGTCAGTGTCTCTTCAGACTTTGATGATGATGGTGGCCACAGTGAGGCACAGAAGGGGGTGTTGGGGCTGAATCTGTCTCAGAAGTAGACAACCCTCTTCTGCCGCCATTGTCACTGCACACAGTCAGTATGCCCACACATGCCTAGTCTCCAGAAGCCACAGATATTGGACAGTCAGAGGATGGGGACCTTGAACAGGAAAGTTTGGCAACTATGGCTCCATGAGTGTAGACACTGGCCATAGCCAGACAGCTGGCGAGGTCTCACACAGGCAGATTGACAGGGGTGCTTGTAGGAGGCCTGCTGTCTTTCCGCCACTTGTTGCAGGTGTCACATCATCACATCATGGGTCACTCTGCACATGTTTCAGGCTGTCATGGAGGCACAGGCACTTCTGAATGGAACACCAGATGTATGCTTTGGGTTATGTATACAGCACAGTCTGACATCCATGACTGCCTGACTGTCTTCACTGCATTGGGTGTCCCCAGTCTGGTGGAGGCAGTCTGATATCCATGACTGCCTCTACTGCATTGGGGAAACCCTGGATCAATTGACTGATGCAGTGGACAGAAGGTGGGTTGAGACAGTGTCTGTCTTGGACCGCACATTGTCTGTACTGGAACCTGTGGTTGGAGTTGAGCATCAAACTCATGGACGTAGGTCAGCAACCCCATCTGCAGAGAGTCCAAGTGGCCATGCAGAATCACGCTCCCATAGAGGCAGTACATCCAGCACTACAGAATGGAGTGTGTTGTCCACACTATGACATGGCAGGCCATGGGCTCATGGTTCTGGGCATTTCCATAGGGGACACGGTCCCAGCAGACAGAAGTCACCATCAGGTACTAGCACCACTTCTGACCTTGGGCATGGAGGTGCCAGTGCAACTCTTGGAAGAGCCATTTCCCATGTTCGGGATTGAAGACTGTGAACTGTCAGTTCTACCATGTATGGTCCAAAGCTGTCCAACATACATACATGTAGGGCTAGCACTGAGCTTGAATGTGTACATGCACACACTCACACACCACTGTCAAATGCAGGTCACCTACAGACACATAATGCACCCTTTCATGGTCCATCTTAACTGCTTCCCCTCCTGACTCACACACATGCTGTCAACCATTTGGGTCAGCCTAGGCCTCATGCACCACCACATAATGCCCTGTGCAAGCGATGATACCTGTGTCATATCCCTGTCATCCTCACCATCTATGCAGGGAAATGAAGCTATGTGTCTGATGCACAGGGTGACTATGTTAGTTAGCATGTACTTGTGTAATGCAGTGTTGTTTTGCCATGCCACTTGCAGTGGTTAACAAGAGATACTTTATATTGCATTTGTCATGAGTACGCCACATACTTCTGCATACCTTATGTTGTATGATGTAATAGCTATATAGTTACATGATGACAGGTGTGTCATGGACCTGTTTCTGTTTCTGTTTCAAGAGTCTGTTGGGGTAACCTATGGATACACAGCGGCAATAAAACAGCACAGGATGGCATGTCAGCACAACAGAAATATGTCTTCAGCAAGGTACAGCACTATAAGTACATGGCTCCATAGATTCATATGTGTATAACAGGCTAACAAGAACAGTGGCAGTATTCAGTGTATTCATGCATCCCTAATCTGTGAACAGGTCTACTACCCATGGTAAGTGTCACCAGGGTTTTGGGAACTTATGTATCTACAAGCTGTGGTGATGGAGATGACCCATCTACAAATATCATGTGTCCAGTACAGACAGTTGCCCAACACCCATTATGATTGTCGTGTTCTGCATAAAGTTTTGTAACCTGCACATGCTGTTTCACAGCAGATGTGTGCTTCACATGTGTGGGGGGCCTGTTTCATGTATGGCGTACTGTCTGTGGTACGTACCTGTCTCTCCAGCATGTACTATGTATAACACAGTGATGTTGTAGGCCTGTAGAACAGGTGAGGCATTTGTTAGTTTTGTCATGAATATGCATGAGGTGCACAGTGGGACCTGATACCTCCCTGTATGGAGCCAGGGGTCCCCTACACAATGCCGACATCCCAGAATGTCGACACCCATATGGCCGACACCATATGGTCGACATTCAGAATGCCAACAATGGGGAAATGGTATCTCACTATAGTGCGGAATGGAACGATTTCCATTCCTGCACTGTACTGCAATCTCGGAGTTGGTATATTAAAGTTACGGGGGTGTGGGGGCGGAGACCCCACGGGTGGTGCAGGGGGGTGGAGCCCCCTGCTAGCAGTTTAAAGGAAACTTTGTTTTCCTTTTTTGTGATGTATTGATGATGTTGGCATTCTGAGTGTCGACCATATGGTGTTGGCCATATGGGTGTCGATATTCTGGGATGCCGGCGTTGTTTAGGTGATCCGGAGCCAGACACATCCCCTCTAAATCATTTAGGGAACAGACTTCACATGTACGGTCATGACACGGACTCCATAGAAGATGTTATCTACGCTGTGTATTGGTGTACCATGGAACCTTTGTGGCTGCTACATTTGTACGGTATTCCTGTGTAGTGACATAGCAAGGATGCCATTGCACACAATGATAGCTGAGATGACTGCCACATTCAGTATAGCAGTGACAGTCTGGGATTTACATCCCAAACTTGTCATTGTAGGGTGTACAACAGTGAATGCATCCCCACATCTTACTGCCCAATGAGAGTCAAAAGCTACATGACTTTCTCTGTCCATAACTCCATGTGTAATGGCTCAACTTTGTGTGGTGTGTGGACACTACAGTATTTTGCAGGGGTGGATGATGTCCCACAGGATAGTATTGTGCAGTCGTTGGCAGTTAGTCTTTCTCAGTGGCTCAAACTACAACTGACTGTGTCTTAGGCCATCCTGGATAACTTATGGTTCTGTGTGGGAGTCTGTGATAGCTCCTCATATGCAGTCACCTGCTAATGTACTCAGTCAGAGGTCACTGACAGTGGCTGTGACTGCAGAGAGGGGATAGGTAGATGAGGTATGCCAATAAAGAAGGATGGTGAACCCCACTGGTGACTGTCATCATTTCAGCACAGGTCTCCCACTGCTATCTAACCAGAGTATGACTGTCAGACACTTGCCTATCCACCAACTGACATAACACTCTGTACATGATGTACAGTTTCCAGAAAGGCCTGCTGGCCTAATATTGTCATACACCTCTGAGGCCATAGTTGGTGGAGTGAGACATGTCTGACATACATTGCATAGTATAACAGTCAATGGGCTACAGTTGGTAGGCATGATCTGGCCTTGAGAAAAAGTAACGGTGTTTGGTCCAGTGTCAGTAGGTGTACAACAGTGTCAGTGCTCGTATCCATGCTAAATCCTATCATGGCATTTCAGGTGACATGACTCAGAGATCTGGGGACACCGCTTGGCACTACATGCTAGTTGTCCTCTGTGCAAATAAGTGTTGCAGTTACTTTTAGTATGTTGCAGGAAGAGAGTCATGCAAGGTGTCTGTACACAGTACAGACAAACAAGTTAAGGAAGTGTAATATGTACACACTGTGTTGCTTAGTCTCGCTGCAGCTCACTTGCCCAAAGGATGGTCCAGGTCCTTACCTACAATGCCCTGTAGTAGTGCTCTAACATCCCCACACAGGGAACCAATGTAGTGCATCTTGTGTTTACCAGTATGGGTAACCAGTACAGCCCCCCCATGTGATGTTCTTCCTGGTGTTATTTGGCCACAGATCAGTCTCCTTAAAACTAACCCCTTTGCAGACAATACAGACATATATGTCAAGACAGCCATTTATTACCTCCTGTGGGATGCCTGACATAGTGTGACTGCACCACCCCCTTCAGATGGGACAGGCAAATATGCAGAACTCTACACCCATGCATTATGTCAGCAGCATTACAATGGAATGAACTCAGCTATACATTCCAGGAGGGACACAGGCTCGTTATGGCTCAGCAAACTTGACCGGTTGACTACTGCCATTAGCAGGCTGTGCAATAACAGGTGGACAGTGCAAAGTGACAGTTGGGATGAGGGTGCCCCCTTACATGGAGGAACTACATCTTCAGCTAAAATAAGCACATAGTGTGGTTGTGATGTTGAGTAGACATAGTAAGTGACAAAAGTAGGCACCCATGCAAAGCAGAACCGCAACACACAGTGTAGTTACATGTGTGAGCTGAAAGGACAGGCCCAGATTGTCGGTGACCTCATACATCATGTTGCCACATGTGATGGGTCTGGACTCATACCTAACTTATACACCCACAATGTCTGCATCAACTACACTCTCTTGTCCCCACCACATGTGACACATGACATTCCTACAATCTGTCCCATAACTTCCATATTTACAGAGCAGTTCATAACTGACCTCTCACTGGAAGATACACAGGATCTATTGCACATGCTAACATTCCAGGCTGCATCCCACATGTGATTTGACAAGGATTACTAACACCACTGGGGCATCCTTGCAATCATACTGACACTACTGGCAACTATTATGCCCTTGCACAGAGGTGGTGCATCCACTGACTGACATAACTATACACCTCTTTGTCTGAGTATTCATATATGTATGGCTGTAGGAGTGCTCATCATGGAGCTGATCAGCACACATATATGTGTCCTGCACACAGTTGAATGTACACAGTTTGGATGTGTGACAGGGGGGAGCATGACTGTCACATGTGTTGGACATTTATGAGGCAGTGACCATGGACATGGGTGAGGATACATCAGGACATACAACCCCCTAGACTCAGCCAAGCCATCTGACTATATCCCTTGCTTAGGCAACATTTATAAAGCACCCACTTAGGCATCCATGATACTATCATTGTAGGGGTCACTAAGTGGCCCATTGCTGGCACACATATGCAACATAGGGACATCCACCTCCAATAGCTGATCTGTCAGCAGCAGTACTCAGCAGGGAGCAGTCCTAGGTCCTCTACTGCTTGGAATCCATTCAACCATAATACACACAACTACTGAATGTCTGTGGCTAACAATGTTGGCTGATGCCTGCAAATTGTGAGCACTCATAGAGTCTCTGTGGTATGTCACCATCCCGCAAGAGGGTATTGTGAACACATGCCTGTTGTCATAGTAATGGCCATAAACTCCATGCAAATATATATGTAGTATCAGTTCCATCAGTTTGACTTATGTACCTGGTATTTAGCACATCAGTAGCAACATGTGATGTACATACTCAGGAGTGAACAAACTGGGCACACAGACCTGGCCACACAGGTTAACACCAAATGTGCCTCAGATCACCCTGTCTCTATAGTGGTATGGAAGGAATCATATGGCATAGCTGAGGCCACAGTCACCTGTAAGTGACATGCTCATAGCCTCCAAGTACACTTCCTTCAGCATGCCAGTATTTAAGTGCATTGACCATTTGGTGATGTACCTTTCCAAGCAGTACTGGCAATTGTATACAACAGTATGGTCCCTCACAAGGTCACTTCACTTCTCCAGTATGTGTTCAATGGGGACAGTCTGCAATGAGTGTCATTGTCACCTGTGGCATAAAGACTATGCAGAGGTGATCTGTGCCTTGCATATGGGGCAATATGTGACCCTGCTTTATTGCATATGCTGCCTATCTGTAGGAGGCATAGTAGATGGATAACCCACTGTAAGGACATTAACCTCATATGTGCCATTGGTACTACATGCTTGTGGGAAAATTTTGTCTAGCAGACTTAAATACAGATTTGAAACAGAACACTGCCTAATGGCACACAGAGAACCTCAGTGCACCTCACCACATGCCATCTGTATGACTGACTGGGCAACCATTATCTCAACACAGGGCATCTGCCTGTGTCCCTCTTGGACTGGGGCAATATGTGCCAATCCTGTAACTACGGGTATAAAGACGTATATGATTGTAAGGCTGTACGGCCATTATGCCAGTGAAGTTCAAGTGTCCTATGGTTCCATAACATGATGTAAAATGCTCTGACAGCCTCACACACAACCATGGCTACATTGAGGCTAGCACCACTTCCAGTCACTGTGTATAGAACATGCCAAGGCACACATGTAGTGCAAGTTGGCTGTATGTAGATGAGAACACTTGCCTATGTAATAGTACACACTGCAGATCACAGTAAGTGATGCATGCAACACACCTCGTGTCTGCTAGTACTATCAGTTCAGGACATATTATGCTGATGACATCAGTAGGCCTTATTGTGGTCAGTCCTTTGGGGGGGGCACATCACGTGCTACAAATAAAATACTGTAAAACTCTACTTATTTCTATGTTACCAAGATGATAATTTATGCCATTGGGACACACCCACCCACCAAGTAACCAGGAATGAGACTAGAACCCCTACCCTTACAGTATTTGTGTATTACACAAACTAGGCTTGTGTTGAACAGCATCTGTGGTCTGCAGAGTGATATTACTTCATACTGTTATCTGCATCTAGTATCCTAGCAGTGGGATAACTGTTATTATCCTAGCTATGTGTGTACATTTACCAGTATGGCCATATGTAGCTGCTTGCAGTTAGACAGGTAAACCTGTGGGCAGGAACAATGTTCCCTGTCCATGCATGCATTGACAACATTATACATTACACCATCTTCTCACCTGCGTCTCACTGCGTGGTGACATCCAGCAAGCACAGGGGTCTGTAGGTAATTGGATAATGTACTGTTGTGCTCTTAGTTTGTATCCTTTGGATCAACAGTATGGATGTGTGATAGTGCAGATTTACTCACCATTATTAGGGTATGTAGACATCCACACACATATCTGTGTAATTAACAGGGATGTATATATAAATGTAGCTCTGTGTGTATAATATGTATATTTGTCATGTTGCTATATGGGGAAAGTCTATGTATCAATTTGATATACATATAGCTATATATATATATATATATATATATATATATATATATATATATAGGTATATATCTATTTGACACTACATAGCGAGATATACTATGTATGTGAGAGAGAGATAGTGACAGATGGATATGTATAAATATATGTCTGTATGTATAGACATATCTATACAAAACAGGTCAGTCTGATGATGGGCCAACAGAATTGCGTTCATTTTAGATAAGTGTTTGGACATGCCCAGTGTAACTGTCAGTACTTATAAAGTGAGTCCTGGCCACACCTACCTGTATTCCCATCCAGGATTTTGTGTGTTACAGACTATACCTCTCAACTGTCCAGCGTTTCGCAGAATGTCCAGTTTTGGCTCATAGCTTTGGTCTGTTCCTCTGGCAAATAACTTGGATGAACTTTGGCTTTAAGTCACTAAACAGTGACATACATTTGAGTGTCTGACTTCAAATCCTTCAGAAAAATGCCTGTTTAAACAAACCCTGTTATTTTAGCAACTGTTTACATTTATAAGAGCAGTATTTAACATATGCCCCTATTTGTGGGCCTTTGCCTCCCCATTTTGTCAGGCTTTGAACAGATTTCTTACACTAAGAGGTTGAGAGGTATGTTACAGACATTGACATCTGTCCTTGTTTCTGAAGTACTGATGTCACTCTAACTGTCCATGGCATTCCCCAGCTGTCTGCTGTACTTAATATGTGACTGAGGTTCATAATGTTACACCACCAACAGACTGACAGTCTGTGAAAACACCAACATAATAATACTCACATGCAAAAGATGTGCCTACTTCCAGATTAAAAGCATCAACACCATCACCCATGCTAACTTCCCTCCACTGAGCCACACAGGCTGCCAGACACTGTGGAGTCATTCATCACACAATCAACTGCATAAATATGTATGCTGTTATTCCTGTGTTACGTGTGACATGTAATGTGTGATCAAGTTCTATGTTACAGCCCTGAGATTGCCTGGTCTGCTGATATACCATTGCTGACTTACTGTTAAAGCAGTCATATGGGACCACTTCTATGTTAGAGGTGGGGGCAGCACATGATCTTCTGGGATAGGTAGTAGCCGAAATATAATATGACCCCACTGTTTAACATGTCCCTTGCCTGATGTAGTGCATATTCCAAACATGAGGCCTAGTGATTATTAGGGAGCAAATACTATTGGACTGGGTACCTGTAGTTCCATGTGGATGTTACTTCTGTCCACCTAGCCCACTTTGTTTCCTTGCATAAGTACAACAGATCCATACATATGATGCCATATTATAGTAATCCTTGCAATTAGTGTGCAGGTTAGACACGCACCTTGTGAATGCAGCAGTTGACAGAACTATAGTTCAGGGCTGACTCTGTGTGATGCAAGCAGTACACAGCCAATACATGGATAGGTACAGGTTGTGTGGGTTGTCTGGCATTAACAATTTTACTATATGTATGTGAGTAGGAGTAAGGTGTCAGTCCCTTGGACCCTATGTTGTCAGTGAATGTGCTATACATTGTCTCTTAGCTAAAGTCAGGTCATACTGGACATGCCTACGTCTGCCTACGGGGACATCATCAGGGAGTTCCTCCTCTGAGTTCTTTTGTGACTGTGGCTGTGGTGACGTAGGCACTAGTGGGGGGATGTGTATCCCTTCCCTTTGCTGATCCTGCTGCAGCTGTTTCCACAAGTAGTGGGAGGTTGGCATAATGGTTAAGGTGTTTACCTTACAGTTACAAGGTACAGAGTTTGATTTTCACATAGGGTAATTGGCTAGGCTTAAAATGGCCCAGAAGGGCTGTTAGCCTAGTACTAATCTATGAACCTATGAATCTATGAACCTATCATATTGTGTAGCATGGCACATAATGTGAGTAAATGGGCACATGTGGCTGAAGAGTATTGCAGGGATTTACCAGATATATCGAGGCACCGAAATTGTGACTTCAGAAGCCAAAATACATGCTCTGTGATGTTCCTAGTTTGTGTGTGTGCCTCATTATGGCATTCTTCTATGTGTGTGTGTGTGTGTGTGTGTGTGTGTGTGTGTGTGTGTGTGTGTGTGTGTGTGTGTGTGTGTGTCATCTACGGTTCCAGTGTGTAGACAGCATCCCCCAGTAAATGGCTGTGTGGGATGTCCTCCCAGCAAACATCTGGTACAGCTGTGATGCGTGCCAGATATGGGAGTTGTGATAACTGCCTGGGCTGCCATAACACACATCCATGATAATGGCCTGAGCATTGCACACGACCTGGCAGTTGATGGAGTGATGCCCCTTGCGGTTGATGTAGGGTCTACCATCCTCACTGAGTGGTGACTTGATGTGTACATGAGTGCAATCTATGGCATCCAGTATCTCAGGGTAGTGTGCTACATGGTAGAAGTATTGCATATTGCTGGTGCTCACCTCAGGGGCGAGGGGAAAAGAAAAGTGTTCACTGGCATGTGGTAGCATGGCATCCAGGAATTAGTGGAGTAACCTGGAAGCAGATGCCTGTGAAACTCCCATCATGTCCCTGGTTGGTCTTTGGAAAGTACCTGTAGCTAATATCTTAAGGGCTACACATACCTTTGTTTCTACTGGGATGGATTCCCTTCTGTTGTCTCTGGGTCTGAGTTGAGGGCGGCAGAGCTCAATGAGTTCTTGTAGTATGTCCCTGTCTACCCTGTAGCACTCTATAATCTCCAGCTCATGTAGCTCGTGGAAGGCTACCCTGGGCCTGAACACTCTTCTCCTTCTCTGTCTAGGCCTATTGTCAGCAGCACCAGCAGCACTGACTTCAGTTTCTAGCACATACAGATGTGACAGACCTGCAGCAGCTCCTAGCATTCTCTCAGTTAAAATTCCCAAGTCTGTACTCCAGTGGTGCAGAGTATGGGGGAAAATCAGATTGTAGGGTGTATGCATACTTTATAGTGCTCTGCTGTAGGTACTGACTGTGTGATTGGCTACCTAAGATGCATTGTGCCTGCCTAGTATATCATTAACATCATTTAATGGCCCTAGTTTAAGTTAAACAGAGGTCAAAACTCGTTAATATGTCACTGTTTTTAGATACGATCAGCATTGCGGCTCACCATGCAAACACAATGAAATTCACTCCCTTTAGCTAAACAAAGCTTAGAAGTGAGTATGCACACCTCCCTGCAAGGATACACTCAGCACTGCTGCGCACCATGCAGACAGGCAGAAATAAGCTTAGAAGTTATTGGACACTCACCCACCCCTGATGTCAGCTACCTCCTTTTTAAACACCAACATGGTTCTCTGCCTACACAAAGGGGATATGCAGACACGATTACCCCTTTGTGCTACTCAGTAACTCCACCTCATTTGCATAGGGATCTGTGCTCACAGCCTGGATCTACACACTTCAAAACCCTACCACATTAACAACAGCACCAATGAACCATTGCAGATACTCCATGCAAGGTCCTATAATACATTTCTGTCACATAATATTAATTTTGTTTTTTCCTATATTTTTTTTTCATTTTTTATAAAGCATGTTTGCACAATGTGGTGTGTTGCACAAACATGCTCAGATTATTAAAAAAAATACATTTAATTTAACTTATTTCCTTTAATTTGTTAGACACACAGAGGATAGTTTCACTCATATCTGTATGTGCTATGCCATTTCTGTCCATCTATCTACATTTTTACAGCCCCTTTTGTCTGTCTATATTCCTGTGTATGGAATTTTTCCATGTACACTACTGACACTGACATGGGGTCTGCAGAGCTGTCTATCTGCTTGCTAGATTGCTCTACCTGTTTCATTTGCATAAGATTCACCTGCTTATTAGGTGATTTGCATGCCACGGAAGTTTCTGTGTTGGAGCACTCCTGCAGGCTGCTCAGCAACACTTACTGAATCTAAAAATGTTGGCGGCTGTGTTAGCAGCACGGCAAGATGCCTACACAGAAAAAAATGTTCAGGCTTTATTTAATTCCCCCCAATCTTCTTCTTCTTCTTCTGGTATTTTCTGATTTTATCTTGAATGCATTGTTTTAGTACATCTTTATCTCCACTTTTGACATGAAGGAAATTTTAAGCTAAGTTCCACAACTGCCTCTCTTTCACCTCACATTTCTGAGCTGCATTTAAGGACTATCCATCTACTGAGTTTTCATACAAGATATAGAATTAGACTGCATTTATTATTTTGTGCAGATAGCATTAATGGTATTGCTCTTGGCACAAAAATGAGATCCTGTGCCACCAATGGTTCCTTTAAACTGTTGCTGCCCAGTGTGTGTGTCTTGGTCTGGCACTTCAGCTGTCCTGCCTGCCATGGAAAGTCTGTCTTGGTAGTTGAACTGTTGAAGGTATAGCTCATCAGGTACACCAAGGCTGGCAAGCCGTTGCAGCATGGCAAGCAGCAAACCATGTGAGGAATTTGAAGTATACATAAAACACATGGGCATGCAACATATATAAATCTGTACGCATGCAGATGTGCGAGCTTTTTATACATTATATATATATTTATTTTTACATATATATACATATATATATATATATATATATATATATATATATATATATATATATATATATATATATATATATGGGATCCACACAGATGCTTGACTGCATCTTTCACTGAATCCCAATTTAGTGAGCATACTTTCGCGAAAGTGATTTTCACAGAAGCAGCACTTTTGCGTAAGTATGCTTGTTGTTCTGGTCGTACTACTGTGCGGTAAGGGAAAATTCCCTTTTCCCCACAGTAGTGCAACCTCGGAGTGAGAATATTAAAGTAGGGGGGTGCAGGGGGGGCTTGCCCCCCCCTGCATTCAAGTAGATTTTGTGTTTTTTTTTTTTTTAACATACTTTAACGAAAGCACTTTTTCAACGAAAGTGCTTTCGTTAAAGTGTGTTCGGTGATAATGGATTTGGGCTTTTGATCTTTCGATCAAAATTCTTAGATCCAGATCTGTCTATCTCTCTCTTTTTATGTACACACACACACACACACACACACACACACACACACACACACACACACACACACACACACACACACACACACACATTACATCGGGAGAGACAACTGATTTTTATTTTTGTTTATTTTCAATTGTTATTCTTAAAATGTTTCTGCCTGTTAAATTGGTGCTGTACCTATGCACCAGATGACCTCTGAAAATAAAACATTGTTTTCTAGCGAGCCAAAGTTTAATGAGATTTTTTTATTTATTGAAAATGTTTGAACAGAAGCCCCTAGGGGAGAGTAACAAATGTGTCCAGGCTCAAGACCAGCTCTTGACTATTTTTTCTAAACACAATGCAGGAAAAGTAGAATGCTTCCTGTGTGCCAATCAGAATATAATGTAGTTGCAAATGTTTTTTGAAAGAAATCAGAAACCTTGGAAACTGTATCTTTTAGATAAAGATAAATGCAGAACAGTCATTTAAATCATATGTAATGTATATCAAAAGTGCAAGCCTAAATGTACCAGGGAATCAGAAGCCCACCTTAGGCCTACTGGGGGCTGAAACTTGGCATTTATGTAAACTTAGCCATTTATGATTCCTTTCTCATCTCACTTGGTTGAGTGTAAAATGTTATTATTTCACTGAACATATCCTCTTTAAACTATATTCCAAATATTAATGCTAACAAACTTTAGTCCAAAAGACAAAGTTTGAATATATAGTCACAATAAAGCTAGTTTACAGTGAATTATATCATCAGACAAGCTCCACTGTCACTAAGAATTCTGCAAAAATGAAACTGGGGTAGTCGGTTTACATATGTGAAGAGTGAGATGAAGCTAAGATGTCATTATGTTTTTGTTAGCCCATTAGTTTTAATCGCATGCACATTTGCACTGTATATTATGTGTTGGCTGCTTCTGGCCTGGACTTTGACTGATGCTCATCCTTCTGTATTTGCACATTGTCCGTATTAATAGAAAAATAGGCAAGAAAATAAGATGCAACATTTGCTTTTCTAACCAGTTGCTGTTTGTGAATCGAATGAAATACTTTCCTTTAGGTCTGCGAAAACCTTTCAGCACACCCAGGTGTGTTTACGTGCTCAAGATAAAGGTCTTTGTGTTTATTTTAAAAGCTTGCTGCCCAAGAGTAGTAATATTTCAGTAAGACAGCTTCCTTTCTGACAGCTACATAGTTACCTATTCCACACATCAGTGACAGAATTCGCCTACCTGCAGTGATTTGAAAAAAAAAATTCTATATGTGATTATATTGCAGATCTCATCCCATTTTACCTTTAAAAATTCAGTCTTCGTTGATGTATGTAATGAAAAATTGATACATGTACTCTTATCCCAGATTCAGACATGAGGTTAGCTGATTTACATAAGAATATACTGTGTGTGAGTGTGTGTGTGTGTGTGTGCGCGTTCATGTTTATGTGGTTAGGTATATGTGCCAATTTTCTTGCTCACTTGCCACTGCTTTTCCTCACCTTGCTAGTGCTGAAAGCTTTCCAGCCTTGGGAGGGAGTCAGGGCAGCAGCTGTCTTCCCTAAGTATTAAAGCCACGTACCGTTTCACAGCATCGTGAAGGGAATACTTCTCAGGGAAAGCCTGCCTCCCGCTAGGGATATTAATCCAATCAAAAAAGGAATGCCAGCACAGCCCCCTTGAGAGAACTTACTCCACTTATTAAAAACCATGCCGCTGTGTATCTTACACGCTTGTTGAATAATGAATCAGTCACTACCAAGGCAGGCATAAAGGGTGGAAAGCAGGAGTTAATCTGATGTTGCATGTGCTTCAGGGAAGCTCTGTTGTGCACTGATCAATATATAATGGTATCCTAGTTTTGACAGGCACTGCAATCATGCCCTGTAGTTGTCTGTCTGTGGTTGTCAGCAATAGATTAGCTTTGATATTTTCCCTTAGAAAAGTATAGCCTCCAATTCCTTGTTTAGCAGAACATTGCTGAACATAAAAATGGTTGAGATGCAAGACAATGCTACATACTCAAACCATTCAGTATTGAAAAACATAACCCTCATATGCTGACTGATGTGTTTTCGCACTGCCTGCAGCATCAAATCAGTTTTCAGCTTTTTTATTTCTGTATGGAACCCCTTTCTACTGTTGAAATTGCTATGTTGAATGTTACTGCTTGAAGAAATAGTTTCCCCTGCAGCATTCTGTTAATAAGAATGAGTTACAGTGTATGAATTCAGCATAACTGTTACACTTCCCAGGACTGTAACATCTGGGAGCTACACATGGCAGGAGGGTTTGTCCATACAGTTCATCCCCCTCAGCTGTCTGTCAGTCACTGCAGTACTGTGAACTGCTGAGGATGAATATATCAAGAGCTGCAAGCTTCATTAGAGCTGTTTTTGACAAAATCACATCATGCTGTTTGCTCCTAACATTCTCCATAATAGGCATTCCACAAAATCCACAGTTACTAGAAGATCATAGTCAGTTGTAAAGAGAGCAGGTGTCTAGCTTTTAGAAATATTCTTTTGTCTGTATGGCAGAGGAGGCTTTGACCTGCATCACATTTGACATACCTGGGCATAATTCAGTCAGCTTCAAGGTTGCTATTCTTTGTGGCAAGGGCAAAACCTTGAGCACAATGGTTTCATTTAACAAGTGGGTGTTTCAGCCATGTGGTATTACTGGAGCACTAGGCCATACTGCACAGGTATCATGCACTTATTTGAGATTATATAAGCTGCCAATGGTGACAGCGCAGCAGCAGATAGTGTTTCCTAGCCGGATCTTCAGTGTGCTTTGTAGCAGCACTGATGCTACCTTTTTAATCAGCAATGGTGATCACTGTTCTATTAAAATATACTAGTCAATGACAAATAGCTGCAAAATACATTTAGCTACTCCCAGCAAAATGTATTACTAGGAAATATTGATAGTACTGAGGCAGTAGTGCAAGTTTTCTGTGACCGCTTTCAGCCTGCACTTATTGACTTACACAGCAGGATTGTCTATGGAAATGGATGCGTCTCTTGATATGGTACAGGAATTCACAGCTGCCTCTTCTTGCAGTCTGCAGGACCACACCACTGGGAGATTACTAGTAATAGCGCACCTTAAACTGGCAATGCAGAAAGCTAAAGCTTCCATACATAACATTCCAAACTTTTCAGTTGCCCAAAGTGGGATAGTTTCTATTGAAGCATGAAACTTTGTAGAACAAACCATATGCTCACCTGGATTAAAACTCTGCAAAAGCATAGTTGAAAGCTGATACAAATTAGATCAACTAAAAACAAACAAGGAAACAATAAATATAAGAACACATTTCCACAAACAGCTACACTTTATATAGTATATGCTGCAGGGGGATAAAAAAGCAGCTTTGCAGGTGCTAAACCTACCCTTACACACCTATATGGGTGGCATCGCACCAAATACCTATCCTATTTAAAATGCAAACTCCAAGACTGTATAGCTGTGGGAAAAGGGTAGATTTCCCTGAAAAGTTAGTCACTTAGCAGTGTGGTAATGCAGAATGATTAATGGAATTATTCATGTTTTGACAAACCCTTCATCCCTTAGAGAAGCCAGAACTGATATTTACTTGATAACCCAGCTGCACTAACAGTGGCTTTTCACTATACTGTGCAAAGATATCAGTAGCTGTGATACTGCATACATCTATACCATGCAATGATATTAGTAGCTGTGATACTGCATACCTCTATACTGTGCAATGATATTAGTAGCTGTGATACTGCATACCTCTTTACTGTGCAAAGATATCAGCAGCTGTGATACTGCATACATCTATACCATGCAATGATATTAGTAGCTGTGATACTGCATACCTCTATACTGTGCAAATATATCAGTAGCTGTGATACTGCATACATCTATACCATGCAATGATATTAGTAGCTGTGATACTGCATACCTCTATACTGTGCAAAGATATCAGTAGCTGTGATACTGCATACATCTATACCATGCAATGATATTAGTAGCTGTGATACTGCATACATCTATACTGTGCAATGATATTAGTAGCTGTGATACTGCATACATCTATACCATGCAATGATATTAGTAGCTGTGATACTGCATACATCTATACCATGCAATGATATTAGTAGCTGTGATACTGCATACCTCTATACTGTGCAAAGATATCAGTAGCTGTGATACTGCATACATCTATACCATGCAATGATATTAGTAGCTGTGATACTGCATACCTCTATACTGTGCAATGATATTAGTAGCTGTGATACTGCATACCTCTATACTGTGCAATGATATTAGTAGCTGTGATACTGCATACCTCTATACTGTGCAATGATATTAGTAGCTGTGATACTGCATACCTCTATACCATGCAATGATATTAGTAGCTGTGATACTGCATACCTCTATACTGTGCAATGATATTAGTAGCTGTGATACTGCATACATCTATACTGTGCAATGATATTAGTAGCTGTGATACTGCATACCTCTATACTGTGCAATGATATTAGTAGCTGTGATACTGCATACCTCTATACTGTGCAATGATATTAGTAGCTGTGATACTGCATACCTCTATAATGTGCAATGATATTAGTAGCTGTGATACTGCATACATCTATACCATGCAATGATATTAGTAGCTGTGATACTGCATACCTCTATACTGTGCAATGATATTAGTAGCTGTGATACTGCATACATCTATACTGTGCAATGATATTAGTAGCTGTGATACTACATACATCTATAATGTGCAACTATATTAAAAGCTGTGATTCTGCATGCATCAGACACATATTTTACCTTTCAACCAAAACAAAAGACTTATTTTTCTCTTTACTACCAAAATAAAGGCTCATTTGTTAATCAGATGGAGTGGCATTTGTGAGTAATCTGCATATCTGTCTTCTTTCTGCATAGGCTTTTGCCAGGGTGTGTAGCTTTATTCCCACATCCAAAAACATGGCAATAGTGAACTGATGATCATTCTAATGTCCTCCTGGCATATGTTTCTGTGTGTATGTGCCTATGCATAGGTGTTAGGCAGCTAGTGTGTGGATGTTTGAGCCTATCCTACAATGATCTGAAATTAGACCCAGGAATGGTTCTAAACCTAACATCCATTGCTTGTCAAGATAGGCTCCATTTGCTTAGGGCTCTAAGTAGGATAATGTGTCTATCAGAAAATGGCTATTTTCTTTGTGTCTTATTAAAGTTCTTAAAATATGCCATCATAGTTCTTTGCAATATTTAGAGGCATTAGAATAAATAATTCTTTAAAAGGACAACGAGGAGTCCTGTTAAAAGATGGCTAACTGATAACACTGTCTACAGTTGTTACACCCTACTGGCACTTAATTTGCTCCAGTGCAGGCTGGCATTGCTGGTAATAGTTGGAATGAGGAAGACTGGTCTTTTTAAGACTTTACAATTGTTGGCAACATCTATCAGTGTGAAAGTACTTTAACAGAGAACATAGTGGAAATCATACAGTAGAGATCTTCTTTTCCTCTTTCCTGCAGCCCATCTAGCCATAACTTAATTCTAGCAAGCATACAATACAGAATTACCTACCAGACAGAAATGCTAAACATTCAACCAGCTTCAAGCATGAAAGAATCTCTGATACATCATAGAATCGTATAATCAGAGAATGCACATGGTCATTTATGCTTTGCTATTACCTACCCATAGACCTTACCTTGTCAAGGAGTGATAGGCCAGTCATTCTAGGAGTGAATTTATGAATACTCATTCAATTGTCTTAATTTTTTTTTTTTTCTTGATGGAAGATAGTTTGTCACATTACTCAATCTGGAGAGAAAGTTTGAGAGAAGATGCAGTCATTGAGTGAGAAGTCTGTCTCTTCACCCAGATTTGTTTATTTGCTGAACCAGCATCTGGAAAGAAAATTTATCTGAGAGAAGACTTAAGTTACTGAGTGAAAAATCTGTCTCTTCACTATGATTTGTTTAATTGCTGAAGCAAGTTCATATCTTTGGTTCTAGCGTTCACTGGACTGTTTGATTTGTGGAGAAATAAGAGGTCTTGGACTACTAGATTCCTAATGTCCCAGAAGGCAAGGCACATATCACCCCTAAGGAGTCTATATGGCACTGAAATCACAGAAAGCACCTGATCCATGCAGGGCTACAATGCTGTCCATACGTTCAGACCACAAACTGAGTGTGAAAGAACAAAAGGAGGAGGTGCATCCATCTTCATTAAGGATAAGTACACCTTGAGACTGGTCAAAACTATGACTCTCTTGAGCTACTCCATGTCCAATTAACTAAAGGCAAAGCCCCCTAACACATCATAGCTAGCTACAGGTCCCCCACCATGAAACAGGAAAAGCATACTGCATAACCTGGACTTACTGTAGTCACTTGCCATACAGGCCAACAACTTACTCATGGGTGATTTTAATTATTTTATCATTGACTGTGAAACACACTACCACAGACATGCTGGCTCAGTGGTTCTTGGACATTGTCAATGCAAATGCCCTGAAACAGCTAGTCAGCACCCCTATGAGAGGCTCAAATATCCTGGACATAGTACTCGGTAATGTGGGAGAGCATTGCATACCCCCTCCTCCATGTGATGTCCTCCCTGGTAAGATTGGACCATAATTCAGTCTTGTTTGATGTAACTATAAGAACAGTTACCCCATCAAGCTCAAAAATGCTTAAGAATTTTTCTAAGACAAATTACCTCCTACTAAGTGATGGTATAAGAAGTTTCAAAACAGCCTCAAATGTAGATAACAAACTCCTATGCAGAAGTGTACAACAATGCCCTGTATAACCAGTTAAGCAGTTGTATAGAATTGGCTGTACCTGAATGGATTAAAATCAGGTCTTGCCAAAAAAAAACAAGCCACCCTTGTGGATCCCTTGTAAAAATAGGGCTATACAACAAGAGAAAGAAACTAATGTAACTAAAGGTAGTCTGTGACCCGACCCTAATGGAAATGCTACACATTTGTAAATCAAACTGCAGGAGGGTCACTCACTCCAGGGATCTTAACCCAGCCTCTCACATGAACAGGTCATGCTGGAGAGATAGATACTGTACATCTCCCAGAGTCTACCACTTCTCTGGAGCAAGCTTCCCATTCATGTTAAACAGAGCCCCTCAGTGACCCTCTTCAAATGCAGCTTAGATGAATGGATGGGTGACAACAAATTCACTCCTGGGGTGGTGCACATGTCCCTCCTGGACAGAAGTTGGTATTAACTACCGTAGACCCTTACCTCTGCAAACTTCACTCGCCTAACCACCAACAATTGGGGCAACTCAGGATAAATATGGCTAGGCTTGTAATGGCTCTACTGCCATTAGCCTAGTAACCTCCTATGAACCTATGAATACAGGAACAAGGTCTGCAGCTTCTCTTGCTAGCTCAGGTCCTTTATGTAATGATATTTTTTTTGTTAGGAACCTTTGGTGTCTCTCTAACTGTTTGATGTTTACGAGTAAGATGTATCCCAGAGGGGACATTGTATTCAATGATAGGCCTGATCAGTGCTGAATATAAAGGGTAAAGACTTCTCTGAATCTAGATGAAATAACCTTTCTTATCAGCTGAGCCAGATTGGATTTCCAGACTAATGCTGCAACATGATGACCAAAGAAGAGGGCTTTATCAATCCATGTTCCAAGGTCTTTCACAGCATCTTCTTTTTGGAGTATTGTGTTTTCTATACAAAAGGTTCGGTGGATTATTTGTTGGTCAAATATAAGAATATTGTATTTTTTACCAGTTGGTTTTAGCCCATTTTCAGAGCACCATCTATTAACATGTGTAAGCTCATTTTGTAGATTCTTCACATCAAAAGGGGATTTAAGTATAACAACCCATTTATAATATCTTTAAACTTGGTTAACCAGAGTTCTGCGTTTTTGATTTTGAGATCAGAGAAATGTATGCTGAATAGTAGGGCATCCCAGCACAGATCCCTCTGGTATCCCACTGTTTACTTTCATGCTGTCTGTGGATGTGCCTGCCACTCTCATAGTGTGGTTTCTGTCTCTCGTCCTATTAGCTATCCATCCAACTACATAGCGATCAATTTGAAGTGTCTTTAAAAAAAGGCCCAGATTTGTGCCAAACTGGTGGTTAATGATACCACATATACTGAGCCTGTGGACTTAGCCTGACAGGTTCTGTGAAAACTTCACTCCCCTGTTCCTGCCACATGTACCCCATGACATCCCTACCACCTGTCCCCTACCTTGTATCTCTAAAAAGCAGGTCATAAATGCCCTCTCTAAGGTCAAAAACACAACATATATGGGACATGATAACATCCCAAGCTGTGTCCTACATGGGCTCCAACAAGAATTAGCAACACCATTGGGTACTCTTTTCAATCATAGTCTAAGCAGCGACTTTGTCCCAGCTGAATGGAAAATGGCCACCATTATTCCCTTGCACAAAGGTGGTGCTTCCCCTGACCCCAGGAACTATAGACCTATTAGCCTGATTAGCCTTATCTGTAAGGCCATGGAGTGAATCATCATGGACCTTATCAACAAACATACAGGTAATCTCCAAACACTTGACTGTACTTACTTTGGGTAGGTCAAATGGAGATCATGCCTGTTAAACCTGGTGGGCTTCTTCGAGATAGTCACCAAGGCCCTGGATGAGGGGAAATCTGTGCATACAGCCTACCTAGACTTAGCCAAGGCTTTTGACACTTTCCCCCACTAAGGCATAATTGACAAACTCATCCAGCTAGGTATCAACCTTTATATCATTAGATGGATCACTAACTGGCTCACTGATTGAAAACATATAGTCAAAATAGGGGAATCCACCTCCAGCAGCAGACCTGTAACCAATGGTGTTCCACATGGATCAGTCCTAGGACCTCTACTATTTGGAATCTATTTCTCTGACTACAAGCAAAAACTAAAGGTCTGTGGCTGACAAAGTCTGCTGATGTCTGCAGACTGGGAGTGGTCATAGAATCTCCAAATGATGTCAACATCCCGCAAGAGGGTCTTACACAAACAGCTGATTGGTGCCAAAGTCATGCCCTTAAACTCAATGCAAAATATGTATTATCATCCCTTTTGGTAAGAGCAATGTTCCTGCTAACTACCACATCAATAGCAACACCCTAAGTATGCACCCAATGGTGAGAGACCTGGGCACACAGGTTAACAGCAACCTTCCTTTGATCACCATGTCTCCACAGTGGTAAGAAGGGCATGCTATATTGTTCATCTTATAAGTAAGTGCATTGCCTCCAGAAAAAAAAGAAGTTATAACCTCCCTGTACTCTTCCATCATCAGGCCAATAATTGAGTACAAGACCACTTTTGGTATGTACCTTTCCAAGCACTTGCAGAAATTGGAGAGACCACATAGGTTCCTCACAAGGACAATTCAAGGTCTTCAGCACCTGTCCTATGTGGATCATCTGAAATCACTGTTATTTTATTCTGTTTCATACAGACTACTCAGAGACAATCTCTGAATTGCATATAAGGCAATCTCTCACCCTGCTTTATTGGAAATGTTGCATATTCGCAAGTCAAATGGTACACAGGTTACTCACTCTAAAGACCATAACCTGATATTTGACATTAATAGAACCTGCAAGAGGGGTATATATGTCTCCCAGAGATTACCACACCTTTGGAACAGACTCTCACTTCATGCCAAACAGAGCACCTCATTGGCCCTCTTCAAATGCAGTCTGGATGATTGAATGGGTAATGGTAAATTTATCCCAGTGGTTCTACCTGTGTCCTTCTTGGACAGGGGTAATAGGTGCTGATCATGGAAATAAGGGTAGAACTTGGCTAGGCTTGTAAGGACCATAGGGACATTAGCCTAGTAACTTCCTATGATCCTATGAAATTTGGTATGGTCTTGAATGCTTTGGCAAGGTCAAGGTATACTATATGGGCAGTGTGACTGCTGTCCAAAGCTTGCATTACCTTCTCAAAAAAATTTACCAGATTGATTAAAGAGGCTGTACTCTTAACAAGGCCAAACTGCTGGGCATCAAGCCTTATAAATTGTTTTATGTTGTAGTTTGTCAGGATTTGAATAACCCATTCCATAGCCTTGCAAATAAGGCTCATCATGTTGATGGGTCTATAATTCCAGGGGTTTGTGGTGAGGCCTCCCTTGTAAAGTGGGAGCACAACTGCTATGCCCCAAATCTCTGGCACAAAGTTGGTGAATACGCTCAGGTTGAATAGTTGTAGGAGCAAGTCCACTATTACATGTTTGGTGTTTAAAGCAGGCAGCCTAGTATGTTATCAGGTCCCATAGAAGATGGATGTTTTATTTTGGAAAGTGCTTTCAACAAGTGCTCTTTGTGATGATAAGGGGTTTGAGATCCTTGGAGTATGTGGGTTTTGCTTAGATGACTCTTGGGTGAAATCTGCATTGAATTTGTTTGCTAATACATTTGTGATATTGGTTGAGAGTAAGTAGTGCCATTATGAATAATTTTAGAGCAATGAAAAAAAAACAACTGCTGTTGTAAAACTAAACGAACACAACTGCCCCAAGTTGTAGATCCAAAAATCACAGACACAGAATCTGGTGCTTTCATTCACTTTGTTACATGTGAACTTCTTCAGAAACAATGATACCACCCCTAAAGACAATTTATATGCTTAAAAAAATCACATGATTGATGATGTCACTCATTCATATAATTTCAACTGTTTTTAAATACAAAATACAAATATAAAAAAAATAAATGATTGAATAAAAACTTTTTGTTCATTACACATAAAACTTTTTTTTAAAAATATCAAATTTTGTACTTGTAACTGTTATAGTTACTTATATTTCAAGAAACATTTGATGCTGATGTAGTCATTTAAATCTGGTGCATGATCTGCACCCAAATGTATTTGCCACAATGATTCCTTACACTCTAACAGTGTTTTATAGTCCCCTGTATACAAACTCTGGTCTACACTATCTATAACAAAAAAAGTAAACTTTTTGAAATCACTACATGTGATAGAATGTCTTGCCAAAGCAATAGTTTGTCCTTTTTTCTTTATGGCCAGCACATGTTCGTAAATCCTCCTTTTTAGACACCTAATGGTCTTCCCAACATAATAGCTGGGGCATGATTCACACTGTGCAATATACACCACCATCTCACTGTTCCAAGTAAACTAGCCCTTTGACCAAAGGATTTTCCTCTTTTCACCTATTCTAACTAAGGAAGAGTTACTGATGTACCTGCATTGTCTACAATTTTTACAAGAAAAAGTGCCTCTATTCTGATTGACACTTTTGTTGATGTTATTACTGTTGTTACTCTCCTGCTCCAATAAACTTTTCATGTTTAGCTGTTTTTTAAAAGTAAACTTTGGTTGTACACCTATAACCTTGATCAAATCAATGTTTCCCAACAACACTTTCCAATTGTCCACTATTATTTCTTTAATGGACCACATTTCATTACTAATTGGTAAAGGAAAGGCACAGTGAAAACCATTATTCCCTGAATCACTTCTCCCATTACTAATGTTAGAGACCACTGTCTGGATATGACCTTTCAAAACTGGACATGCACTTCCATTTCTTAACAAAACAACTTCATTTTCTATTCTCTCTAACCACATTTTGTCATACCCTCTTGCCATAGAAAGTGACCTCAGATTTCTCAATTCACTTGAAAAAGTGATGTCATCAGAAGTTAGTCTACTCAGTCTAATGAACTGTCCTTTGACTACTCCCTTTTTCATATGGACTGGGTGTAAACTGTCTTTGTGTAAGTACTGGTTTACAAAAACTGATTTTCTAAAAATACTACTGATAAATTATTTTGATTCTCTGTCAAAGGTGATGCTAAGATCAAAGAAATTAATCGTTCTCCAAAACCACTGATTGTAAACTTAAGGAAGTTTGTAGTGTTGTTTAAATACATAACAAATAACTCAAACTCCTCATAACATCCATTCCATATGAAAAACAAATTGTCTGTATACTGATAATACATCAAAATCTTTTCACAATCTGAATAACTCTTAATGTTCTTGTTTTCCCATTGTGCAATTACTAGGTTAGCGAAAGCAGGGGCTACTCTCGCCCCCATCGCTACTCCTGTAGTCTGAGTCTGTTTATACATTTGGTTATGAAATTTTAAAAAATTGTTGTCAATACCATTTCCATAAGTGTACAAACTGTGTTGATCTTAGAATTCTCAAAATTAGTGTTTTCAATCAAATATTAGACCTACAAAGTTACACTTTTTTACAAATATAATTTCCCAAAATGGCAGCTATGTGTGGAATCCCTAAAGTACAAAAAGATGTTAGAAATCCTCCCTTTAGACCATTTATATCAGCAGGCAAATCTAAGTCAGAAATCTAAGACAGAAACAATGTCTATTTGGTTGGATTATGTATTAAATCCTATAGTACAAGTTTCTGAATATTACTTGAGGGATTTCTGGCATCTGTTAGAAATACTAAGGGATAAAAAATTGGAAGCAGAGAATTTTGTTTTTGCATCTTTAGATGTAACATCCCTGTATACTTGTATTGACGAGGAAGAAGGAAGACATTTCCTAAGAGAATATTTGGTTGAAAACACTAATTTTGAGAATTCTAAGATCAACACAATTTGTACATTTATGGAAATGGTATTAGACAATATATATTTTTAATTTTATAACCAAATGTATAAAGAGACTGCAGGAATAGCGATGAGGGCGAGAGTAGCCCCTGCTTTCGCTAACCTAGTAATGGCACAATGGGAAAACAAGTACATTAAGAGTTATTCAGATTGTGAAAATATTTTGATGTATTATCAATATATAGACAATTTGTTTTTCATATGGAATGGAAGTTATGAGGAGTTTGAGTTATTTGTTATGTATTTAAACAACACTACAAACTTCCTTAAGTTTACAATCAGTGGTTTTGGAGAAAGATTAAATTAACTTGATCTTAGTATCACCTATGACAGAGAATCAAAATAATTTATCAGTAGTATTTTTAGAAAATCAGTTTTTGTAAACCAGTACTTACACAAAGACAGTTTACACCCAGTCCATATGAAAAAGGGAGTAGTCAAAGGACAGTTCATTAGACTGAGTAGACTAACTTCTGATGACATTACTTTTTCAAGTGAATTGAGAAATCTGAGGTCACTTTTTATGGCAAGAGTGTATGACAAAATGTGATTAGAGAGAATAGAAAATGAAGCTGTTTTGTTAAGAAATGGAAGTGCATGTCCAATTTTGAAAGGTCAAATCCAGACAGTGGTCTCTAACATTAGTAATGGGAGAAGTGATTCAGGGAATAATGATTTTCACTGTGCCTTTCCTTTACCAATCAGTAATGAAATGAGGTCCATTAAAGAAATAATAGTGGACAATTGGAAGGTGTTGTTGGGAAATATTGATTTGATCAAGGTTATAGGTGTACAACCAAAGTTTACTTTTAAAAAACAGTTAAACTTGAAAAGTTTATTGGAACAGGAGAGTAACCACAGTAACAACATCAACAAAAGTGTCATTCAGAATAGAGGCACTTTTTCTTGTAAAAATTGTAGACAATGCAGGTACATCAGTAACTCTTCCTTAGTTAGAATAGGTGAAAAGAGGAAAATCCTTTGGCCAAAGGGCTATTTTACTTGTAACAGTGAGATGGTGATGTATATTGCACAGTGTGAATCATGCCCCAGCTATTATGTTGGGAAGACCACTAGGTGTCTTAAAAGGAGGATTTACGAACATGTGCTGGCCATAAAGAAAAAAGGACAAATTATTGCTTTGGCAAGACATTCTATCACATGTAGTGATTTCAACAAGTATACTTTTTTTGTTATAGATAGTGTAGACCAGAGTTTGTATACAGGGGACTATAAAACACTGTTAGAGTGTAAGGAATCATTGTGGCAAATACATTTGGGTGCAGATCAAGCACCAGGTTTAAATGACTGCATCAGCATCAAATGTTTCTTGTAATATAAGTAACTATAACAGTTACAAGTACAAAATTTGATATTTTTTAAAAAAATGTTTCATGTGTAATGAACAAAAAGTTTTTATTCTATCATTTATTTTTTATATTTGTATTTTGTATTTAAAAACAGTTGAAATGATATGAATGAGTGACATTATCAATCATGGGATTTTTTAAGCATATAAATTGTCTTTAGGGGTGGTATCATTGTTTCTGAAGAAGTTCACATGTAATAAAGTGAATGAAAGCATTAGATTCTGTGTCTGTGCTTTTTGGATCTACAACTTGGGGCAGTTGTGTTCATTTAGTTTTACAACAGCAATTTTAGAGCAATGTCAAGTGTTATTTCTTAAGTTCCTGATATAAAGAGAGAAAGATTTGCAAATATCCTTAGCTTCTGATGCCAACCTAGGTTTATGGGAAACATTTGTATTCCTAATGGTGTTTTTCAGTCCCTTGGATTAGCTTTTGATGTTGTCCTAATTGAGGGTCTTTAGTTTTGCTATATATTATAATGAGCTTTTTCCATTTATTGTAAGGTTTACTTATGCATGTGGAACACCAGTTTAGTTTGATCTTATGCTTTTCTTTTTGTTGATTTTTTTTGGGGGGGCTGACAAATTTATACAGTTTTCTTGGTGAGTATAGAATTTATTTGCATAAGTGTTGTCAGAATTTTGGGGGTTACAATTAAATTTTGAATTTGAAATTTGTCATAGAATTGTAAGAAGTTTGTACATCCAAAGCCTTTGAATATTGTGGTATTTGCATCTGCTGGTTTAGAGATTTTGAAAGTGAAGGTTACCAGTTTGTGGTCAGACTTGACTGGGAAAGAGTGTGCCAGTGGGATACTGCATATAGATGCTATATTTATAAGGTCCAGGTCAAAAACCTTTGTCCTGTAGACGACCCTTTGATTATTTGATTCAGAGACTTCTTGTTTGTGAAACTGAGGAATATTTGGGTATAGCCTACATTTCAGATATAGGTCTCCATTTTATCAATGGGTAATTAAAGATTCCCAGGATGATGAAGTTTTTGTTTATTTTAAGTTCATCCAATGTGTTTATGAAATGGTTTTGGGAGACATCAAGGAGGTCCTGTAACATGCTATGATCTGATAGTTGGTTTTACTTAGGGTGAGCTGAATCTAAATATGCTCAGTTTGTGGTCTCTGGGAATCTGCCTTGAGGTAATATGGTCTTTAACAAATATGGCTACTCCACCACACTCCCATCTGCTCTAAAGGCATGGTAGGTGCAAAACCCTGGTATAGAAAGGATGCTTTTTTTCACTTTTAAGCCAGGTTTCAGTAATAGACACTTTAATGTGCTCCAGTTGCAGGAAGGCTTCAAGATCAGGCAATTTGTTATTTAGACTTCTTGCTTTGAGCAGCTCCACAGTGATATTATTTGGAGCTTTGTTTGTTATATTTTTTTAGGTTAGAAGATCCATTGGCTGGAGTCTGCCTTAAAAGGCACTATGGGGGCAGCAAAGGCTCATCCAACAAAACAAATGTTGATTTGAAAGGTAATTTTAGAACGACACAACAAAAAGTCTGGCATTTGGAAGTCCTGGAAAAGGAGGTACAAGCCATCCTTGACAAAACAAGTAGGTTTGTGCAGCAGCTCAACACGATGACACAAAAATACATTCCCCTCAAATGACAACAGTTACTCAGCCAACTGTTGAAATCACTCATCTTTTCCTTGTACCTTGGCATCATTGAGTCCACTCAATACCAGATTCTTTCCAGCATTTGCAACATGCATGGAGAGCTTGGACATGCCTATCTGCATATCCCTAAGGGTTTTGTGCACCAGCTCATTTACTCCAACATGGATCACCAGCATGCCATAGCCATACTTGTTTGTTTTGAGGGTCCCAAAGGTCCTTCAGATATTGTAGATATTAGCACCTGAAAAACAGTTCATCATTACCCCACTTTTGTCCAATCTTGTGAGAGTAGAGTCTCTGTATCTTAAGCTGGCACCATCAGTCATTAGTACATTTTTATTATCAAAGGGTTTGGGGTGATATTTGATTCTCGGTTATGGATGTGCCACTATGTGTTTTTGTTTTTAATTTTCTCTGAGACCTAGTCATATTTGACCTTGGAGCCTTAGGCATTGACTTTTTTCCAGCCTCAGCATATGATAATTTTCATTGCATTTGTGTGGAGTGCTTTGGAGATGTGTTGTGCTCACATACTTTGTTTTTTTTTTTTTGTGAGAGTGATGCCTCCATCTTAGTTAAATACTTGCATTTCTCACAGGTTGATTAAGATGAAGTCAGTTGTAGTTCATTGTTTGTGAGCATCAAGCAGTTGCTATACTGCCTGAATATACCAAGTACTATGAGGCCAGCAACTGAGAGAAAGAAGGCCGCCTGACCTTCTGTTTTAGTCTAGAAGTGTAGAAAATTACAGTTGTAAGTATTTGGCTTGCTGGATATCTTTCTTGAAAGAACACTTATGAGTTCAAAAGATTAAGTGCTCATTTTCTTTGTTAAAGTCTTACGAACATTATATATTAGTGAGTACCAAAACACTTGTAGTATAATAGGTAGCTACTGGAGTTGCTCTACTAAGGTAGCAACAGCTTACCATAACTTAACCTGTTGCTAAATAAAGAGATGCATCTTTAGCACATCATGCTAATAGCAGAGCCATAGCAGGCTGATTTGGTTCCTTAGTGCAGCTGTCCAGTCTGATGCCCCTCAATGCTAGGTCGAGGAGCAAGAAAAAATATTCTTCTCTGATCTGGCTTTCCTTCTTAGAAGAAAAAGTGCCAGGTCCAAACACCCTACCCTCTTATGCTCTATGGGAGAGAAAAAAGAAAAGTATATTCTCTGATCTGGTGCTCCTTCCCTCTGAAGGGGTAGTGTCAGATCATAACGTCCTTGATCTCTATTCCTGTCCTTGAGTTTACGCAGGGAGATTAATATTGGGAAAAAAGGATCTGCCAGTTGTACCCCTTGACACCATGCACACGGGATGGCTACTCCCTTCACCCCATCCTAGGAATGCTTCTGGCTAAAGGGTATGGCTCTAAGTAGGCTTGCTATGAGTAAAACTTCAGTTGATGGATGCGACTGCATCTATTGAGTTAAGATTTGTGCAGTGCTGCACAAAGTGCAGTTCAGTGTAATACAGCTAAGCTAAGAATCTAAACAATCCAATGAAAATGAAACTTTTAAATTGCTTTTTGCCCCAGCCAATAATAGCTTTACAGAAACACTAGCAATTTTTCCTTTCTAAAATATACTGACTGATTCATAAGACTGGTGTGCTACTAGAGACATAGCTGTTTAATAAACTGAGGCATCATAACTTATATGAGGAGGGACTTCCAAGATGGCTGCACAGTAATCAACAGCTTAATTTCAGCTCTCCAAGTGTGAAAAAAGAATCTGAGAAAAGAGCTAGTAATTCTGCCAGGTTGATTAAAATTTAGTTACCAGCTATTTACTAGAAAAAGTGAATAGAAAACACTGATTGGAAAGAATCTTGCAGTCGTTCAGCAAAAAGCAGTTCAAGCTTCAACTTTGGTAAGAGAGAGATGGCTTCTAGCAATTTAGAAGAAAAAATAAATCAAATCTACTTAGAGGTAATTAAAATAAATAAAATATTGAATGAGTATATCAACTCAAATAGCAAAAGGCTGGAAATAATGGAGGAAACATTAACTAGCTATTCAGATGAACTGATAAAACTGAAAAAAAATCAGAGGATGAAATGAAAAAAGGCGGACTGAGTATGAAACTTCTCAAGAATAGTTGTTTGAAAAAATGGTAGGGTTAAAAGACAGATCACAGAGAAAATCTGAAACTTTCTGTTGTAACAGAGAAATTGGAATTAACAGACAGTATTAATTTTATCAAACCAACTTAACCCAACAGTTTCTTCCAAATCTTAACTGCAAAACTATGTGAACAATGCTCTGATGTTATGTTTCGAATTTGTTCCCAAGTTAGTCTCACATAAAGCTCTTCATTTTAGAACTTTTTGCAAAAATGACTTCTTATAATTATTATAGCTTGTGGTATTAACTGGCGTTGTATGAACCCTGTAATATTTCCATACCTTCTTATGTTTATATTTAGCCTTAGTGAGACTACTGTTCCATAGGATAAATTCCCTACATATATATATATATATATATATATATATATATATATATATATATATATAGGCGTACCTTCGTTGTAGGTTGTGCATTAGGGCTGGCAACTCAGCACGTAAAAATCAACTGCCAATCATTAGCGGACCGGAGTTCCGCTGTGACGAACCCTAACCGGGAAAAGCCGAAAGACACAACAACATTAATTTTATGAACGCACAAATAAGCAACTGGACTAGTATTCCACAGCAGGATTTGTTAATTAAAAGGGCTTATTGAGTGTATGCTGCAAACCTGGCCATTAGAAAGCAGCCAAGATGTGTATTAATAAAGATGCAATCATACCAGTAGAAAGAGTTGAGCCTGATAAAACTATGAAAGTAGGGAAAGGTATTGAAAAGTGGAGACCGCAGAGTATAGGTTTATAGATTAGTACTAAGCTAACTGCCCAATATACAGAGTGTTTGCGGAAAATGATTATTCACTGTACATCAGGCAGAAGAGAAACAGATTTATCCCATCAACAGGGACTAAGAGGCAGGTAAGAGATTCAAGCTGTTATATCCAGCCATCTTCAGAATATTTTTGTTCCTGTAGGATTAAAGACATTTTTGATGCAGAACAAGCTAAGGAGGAAAAACAAAAGTTCATCTGACAAAACTAATTTTGATTTGAAAGGTAATTTTAGAACTACACAACAAAAGCAGAAAGTTATAATTCAAAGTGGAAAGGGATGATGATGAAGTGGGGGGAAATTCAAGAAACAAGGACATAGTGAGATTTGGATGAAAATCCTTAAGGAAAATAACAACAGACATACAGAATATTATTATATTATATTCATAAAGTAACAGAAAGTATTCTAACAACTAAGCCAACATGAGAAGGGAGAAAGGAGATTTTGCCTGTAGGGATGACTGCAAGTAGGAGTACAGAGAATAGGCAAGAGGAGGCTGGAATTTATTTGAGAAAACTGGAAAAGGAATCAAGGTATTGAGAGCAAATAGCTAGAGAGAGGAAGGTAATAGACTGGGACGAGGTCAAGAAGACATGTGGATGGCAGGCTAGAGTCTGCCTTCCCCACCCGGGATTAATATCAGAGTATAGGCAAGGAGAAAGTTATAGAGAAATCCTAAGTGAAAGACCCATTCTGGTCGAGTTTTTAGCTGAATCTAGAACAGAAGCTGCTGTGAAAGTGATAATTAACAGGACATATAAAATATTACACAATAATTATTAAGAATCAATCAGAGGAGGTTAGAAAAGATTTGGAATAGAGATTGGATAAGCAATTTTTAAGGGAGCAATGGGATGACATACATATGGTTCTCAAGTATGCAACAGCATCTGGAAGGTTTAAGATTTTTGCTTGGACATGTTTGCATAAGTATTTTTGTACCCGAAGCAGACTTTAATTTTTCCTCGGGTAGATGGCAAATGTTGGAGGTGTGATGGGGAAGAAAGACACAACTGGGGACATATTTTTTGTGAATGTAATGAGTTGGCAGATTTTAAACATTCCATACAGAGCACTCTGTCAGAAACATTCAGTGAGCAAATAGGTATAAATAAGGAAACACTTGATCTGAATTGCTTATACATAGTAAGGCCTTTTTAATTTGAATTCTGTTCGTTGTCAAAATAGAAATTAATAGAAAAAAATTGAAATCGAAGCCTAAACCAACTGTGATTGAAATGCTGAGTAGTGTAATAGAGAAAAAAAGACCTGAAATTGAATAAATAGAAAAAGGTAGGAGCAAATTGCATATAAATAAAAGGAAATTGTGGGAGGAATGCATACAGAATAATGTTCAGTAGGAGGAGTGAGGTTTAAGGGAAGGCAGGAATTGAGCAATTTATGTAATTTTGGGCTGATAATAGTTATAAAAATGAATATATGTGATGTATAATGTATGTAACTAGAAACATGTTGATATGGTTTGTTTTCTTTTATATTAATGCACGTTTGCCTAAGTGATAATTTAATAAAGGTGTTAAAACATTGAGGTATATGAGGGGAGTGATGTTTGGATTATTAGCACCTGCCAATGCAGGCCAACACCCGATGTTCCCAAAATGCTGCTGTACTGTTAAGCATAACAAATCTGAACAAGACTATCGTGCTAGTAGTGTGAACCTGTTACCTTTTCATGTCACCCATAACTTGACAAAACTAAAAATATTATCAAAAGCTATACCTACACATTTACAGAAGTGAAATATCACCAATCTGTTTCCTTCACCTACTACTGTAAAACACATCCAAAAAGATTAAAAATCAGTATAACAAACTCCATCACAATTACAATGAAAAAGGGGATGCAAACCACTCCATTTTACATCATGCAATCAACATTCAATTCCTTAGAATAAGCTGATCGGTAGTAAAGCAACTAGCTTGCTATTTGACACAGGAATTTATCTGTGAGAACAAGTCCACATACAAATCACTAGACAGACAGGATTGCCCTCTACACCTCAGAAAATATGCTCAACTGTAAGATGACTATACTTTTAGGAAAGGTGCAAACACTGACTGCAGTTATCCTACTTGTTAAAGGTATATTTTAGCTGCAGTTATTTGAATATTTATCCACTGAATAAAACGTAGTCTCTTGTCAAACGTTTCTCTTCTTGACTGCAAGTCACAGTGCTTCTGATGTGCACATTTGGCAGCGCGTCTCAGCTTCTTGTTCAACTCTGTTCATTTATTCATTTGAAAAAAAAAAAATAAAATAAACAATATAATAGTCCATCATGGAGGGGGAGTAGAATTATATTTGGCTCATGGTATAATATGTTTTCAAGTTTAACTCTTGGTGGTAACCCATACTGTCATGAGTAAAACTAAATTTTCTATTTACTCCATTGTGATATAAAGATTAATTAAATGCAAATAATCAGACAAATATGCCCTGTGATTTAAGAATATTACTTGTACAAATGTACTCTTTGTGAAATCTGTAAAATATATATATTGTGTTCTTTACAGTTCAAAAAAACGGCATTGGACCCTTCAGAATGCTGGCACACTGTACTACATATCCGGAAAACGCCAGGCAGGAAATGATAATCTGCAAGTGTCCATGATTCCCAAGACGATGAATCACAGAGGGAAGTTTGCAAAAGTCTAAAATTTACATTGATGAAACCATTGTCCTCCATCACCAGTCAAGACATGCAGATATCCCTAAAAGGTGGATCTGATGTTCAGCATAACCAAGAAGAATAACAGCAACATCCTAAACTGTAAGACAACCATGCAAAACAGTACATTTTTATAAAGGAATGTATAAAAATACCCCAGGGGTACATACAATGCCGACATGCTGTGTAACACTACCACACTTCAATATGTCTGCAACACCATGGTATCACCCATCCTCACCAATGAAATTGCACCTAGCACTCATCTCCATCATTTTAATACAATGTAAAGTATAAACAGTCTGAAGCAAGATCAGGGATGCTGAATTGTTTTTAAATTGTCACTGGCTATTTCTCAGAGTAGCAGCAGATGGGGCAAACGTTTGCACCAGCATCCACCTTGTCTTACTGTCAGTGACTTACACAGCTCAAGGTAGGCTGGAAAAAGCAACGAAGAGACATCAAAGCACAGAAGGTCTCTAGCCTTTCAAGAATGGAGTGCCAGGCTACACATTTAACTAGGAGTCCACAGATCCATAGATTAAAACTTCAACTTCCAATGTTTTGCTGAGATATCATGTGTTTAAGATGGAGGCTCAGCAAGGGAGGTAGCTGGAGCTTGTAATTTCTCTTTTAATAGGAAAATAGGATGGCAAAATAGGAGGCAGTGAGGCAATGATGTTCTTCGTGTTTCACTGTTGCAGTCATTACATTTGGGTAATCTGCTTGCAGGTAGCCCTCAGTCAGCCTGATTAACAAATTCTTGGGTCCTGCGTCAGTTGCTGTCCCTTCTTCCATGACGTCAGGTCATCATGGGGTATAAAACATGCAACCGACACCATTACATCAGTCTTTCTTGCCGTGTGGTGCCCAAAGCAGAAGCAGTTTGCAAGTGCCGGTCGGCCGACTCCTGAAATTTTCATTTTCGAGTTTCAGAACTGAAGTCTTCAACTAAAGCTAAGTACCCCGTTGGGGAAACTTTTTCTTGCTCTTTACCGATGTCAGTAAAAGTTAATAATTGCATTATTGCATTACTTGTGGAAAGCAAATACCTCATAAAGATTTTCATTCGTACTGTATTCCTTGCCTAGGCCCTGACCACAAAGTACCTTGCTGTCAGTTTTGTGCTTTATTTAATCAGCGCACTATCCATCATTGGTATATTTTCGCCTCTAAATATTTCGGTCCTTGGTTTAATTATCCAGAAATGTCATCGGTTAGCCATCCGACTACTGGGATTCTGAAAAAATGCAAAGATAAAGACAGAGACAGGCCGCCAAGGTCCAAAACTGCTGACAATGCTTCTCCTAAGCCAGTCACCAGTTAGTCGGTACTCAGTGAGGCGCTTTCGCAGCCCCTGATACCCACTACTTCTGATTCACAGGCCTCTACTGAGACCCATTTGGAGTCCGGTATGCCGTGCGATGCTTCAACTATGGAACCCACTAATGTCTCTACCTTGGATGGGTCTAGAGCCGCTGTGCAGGCACCGGCTTCTGAGGGTGTATTCAGGCCTATGGACTTGCATATTAAACCAATGCCTCCTTCTTTACTTAGGCCTAAGTCTCGATCCATGCCTAAAAAAACAATGCCCAGGCAACATGCTCAGGCCTCTATGCCTAAAAAACAAATGATAAGAATGGCTGAAGATCTAATAACTCTAATCAGGGGTAGCCAACTCCCCCCCCCACACACTTCTAAGAGGCCTAGGACTGAAGTTGATTATGAATTTTCTGATCAGGATTCTGTTTTTTCTGATTCTTCTGATGATCTGGATTTGCCCTTATCTGCTTATGAAGATTTTGATGCAGAGGACTCCATTCCGTCTGCTTCCCTTCCTGAGGATTTTTCTTTTGGGGAAACCTTGCATACCCTAAGGGAGCATTTCCACTGGGAAAGCCAGGATTTTTCTGATTCAAAAAAGAGGCATAGGGATTTCCTTCTCCTACCTCAGCATCGGCCTTTAGCTATTCCTCTTGTACTAGACATTGTTGATTATGCTTTTTCAGAATCTAGCTTTGGCCCCTGATTCCCTGCCTCCTGCTCCCAGAAAACCTGATAGATACTACAGGGTCCCTGAGTCCCACAAGTTCCTTTTTAAAAATCCTATTGCAGATCCAGAGACTATTTCACAGGGGCCCAAGGGCATTAAGGCTTCGACTGCTAAAAATCCTACCCCTTCTGGTAGAGACTCCAGGGCGCTGGATAGATGGGGTAAGAAGGTTTACACTTCTGCAAACTTGGCCATTAGGGCTTTAAACTGCCAGTTTCATATGTTAAAGTATCAGCAACATGTTATTGGACTGCTTAAACAGAAAATTATGTTGATTCCTGACTGTGTGGAAAATAAAGAATTACAGAATTTAATGCATTCTGCCGAACAAGTTGGAAAACATGCTTTGCAATGTGGTTTTGATTCATTAGAGGTCTCTTGCAGGGCTGCCGTTACTGGGTCTGTGCTCAGAAGGCATGCTTGGCTTAAGAAGGAATTTCTGCCTGATCATGTTAAAGCTAAACTGTTGGATGCTCCTTTAAATCAGGACTGCCTGTTTGGCAACAAGGCTGAGGAAGTTCTTAAAAAGATGGAAGTTAAAGCTAAATCTATGCAAACTGTTAAAGATTTTTTACAAGTTCAGCCTCCTACATTTAGTAGGCACTGGCCCTCTAAGAATTGGTCCTTTCTAGCCCCTTCCAGGTCTTCTCAAGCCAAACCCAGACACAGCAAAAACCCCAGGTTTCAGTCCTAGGGGACACACAGAACTAAGCAGTGGGGGGGCCTCCACTTCCAAATCTGAGAATAATAAGACACCCCCTATGGTAAACTGTATCAATGACTTCCTTTTAAAATTTCCAAGCACTTATCAACTGACTGCCCTTTGGGGGAAAGATTGCTCTTCATGCAGTGAATTGGGAACTCATTACCTAGGACAAATGGGTTTTAAATATAGTGTCCCAGGGAAACAGATTTTACTTTCACACATTGCCAACACCAAGCGGGTGGCCAGACCTACCCCCAAATCAGTGGGCAGAGGCCCAGAAACAAGTACTTTCTCTCTTAAGCATGGGGGCTATTCAACTGGTACCAGAAGAGGAAAAGGGACAAGGTTTCTACTCAAGACTTTTCCTGGTACCCAGAAAAGACAATTCATGGCATCCTATCCTGGACCTGTCTACTCTAAACACCTTTTTGGAGATTCCAAAATTCAAGATGCTGACTCTTCACCAATTACTTCCTATGCTAGGCAAAGATATCTGGTTGGCAACACTAGATTTAAAAGAAGCATACCTGCACATCCCAATCAGGGAATCTTGCAGAAGATACCTAGGCTTCAAAGCAGGCTACACGCACTATCAGTTTTTTGCACTACCCTTTGGCTTATCTAATGCGCCCAGGGTATTCACAAAGTGCCTAGCTCCAGTTATTGCATTTTGCAGGCAAAGAAGTATTTAAATATAGCCATACGTGGATGATTGTCTAATTCAGGCAGAAAGCCAGGACATACTTTTGAATCATCTGGCCTTTGTTCAAAGGATTCTAACTTGTCTGGGGTACACCATAAACGAAAAGAAATCACACCTGGTACCCTGTCAACAAATTATATTCCTGGGAGCAAGCTTGAATACAACTTCCCAGATGGCTTACCTTACGCCAGAGAAACAAATTCATTTGACAACCTACTTCAAACAAGTGGCCACAAAAACCCCGCTATCTGCAAGACAAATACTGCAAGCCTTGGGGTTCATGGCCTCCTGCATTCTTCTAATTCCATATGCAGGACTGCATATAGGAAACTACAGTGGTATCTAAAAAGCCTATGGTATCAACATTCTCAGGATCTAGAAACAATGATTCCTATCATACCTTGCCTACACCTAGAGTTCTTTTGGTGGGCAGAGGCCTGCCACCAAAAAAAGGGACTGCCTTTCACACCACCCCCTGCCACCCAAACCCTAACAACAGATGCATCAGACTATGCATAGGGGGCTCACCTGGCAGGAAGTGCATTCAGGGCAAATGGAACCCAAGTCAAATGCACCTGCATATCAATCAAAAAGAAATGTTAGCTGTACAGAATGCTCTGACAGCCTTCAAGGACCACATTCTTCCAGAACAACTAATGGTAAAGATGGACAACACCACTGTTATGTGGTACATAAACAAGCAGGGGGGTACACATTCTTACCCTCTCTGCAGACTAGCCATGGCATTGTGGAACACAGCCTTGAGCTACCAAGTGCACCTACAAGCTCAATTCCTGCCAGGAAAATTAAATACACTGGCAGACAGACTAAGCAGAAACCTCATGGACCCATGAGTGGAAACTGGAACCAAGGATTTTCAACATGTTGACAAGCAAATGGGGGAGCCCAGATATAGACCTGTTTGCCTCTCCCCAGAACTACCAATTGGACAAATTTTGCACAAGAACTCCCCACAAACAAGCATGGAAAGTGGATGCTCTGTCCTTCAGCTGGAAAAACCTATCAGTCTATGCCTTCCCCCCTCTGCCTCTGCTCTCCAAAGTACTACTAACAATCAAACAGGGCAAACCACAGATGATGTTGATTGCTCCAGACTGTCCACGCCAACACTGGTATCCCCTCCTGCACAGTGTGTCATGGTTATCCCCATGGCACCTGCCTCAGACTCCTTCCCTGTTGTCTCAGCAGGAGAACCAGATTCTGCACCCTCAGCTTCTAACACTGAACCTTGCAGCCTGGCTAATTACATAATCTCTCCTTTACCATCCCTCAGTAAACCTGTGATGGATATCATTTTAGAGGCAAGGAGGCCTAGTACTAGAAAATCTTATGCTTAAAAATGGAAAATATTCTGTGCCTGAAACCATCTAGGGATGAGCACAGCAGCACCCAATTTACCTCAGATTTTATAATACTTAACTGAGATGCTTCACAAGGGCCTGTTTTTTTCCTCCATTAAAATCCACGCCTCAGCCATTTCAGCTCATTATAACACAGAACCTCCCCTCTTCTCTCATCCTCTGCTCAAGCAGTTCCTCAGAGAGGCCAAAAATTTGAGACCACCCAGGAGAGCTCCAACCCCAGCCTGGGACTTTAACTTTGTCTTGGAGAAACTCACTCTACCTCCTTTTGAGCCAGCTGCTACTGCAGACTTAAAATTTCTTTCTTGGAAAACAGCTTTCCTTTTAGCAATCACTTCAGCTAGAAGGGTTTCCAAATTACAGGCCCTTATGGCAGTGGAGTCTTTCATCATCTTTCATGCGGACAGGGTATCCCTCAGAACCAATCCATCCTTAATGCCCAAGGTGGTATCCAGTGTAGCTCTTAATCAGTCCATTCATTTGCCAACCTTCATTCCCAATCCACAGAATAAAGGGGAATGGATACTGCATTCCTTAGATGTGCACAGACAACTTAGATTCTACTTGGACAGGACTAAAATTCAAAGGAAATCTGAACAACTGCTGGTGGCATTTGCTGCAGGGGCAGAGGGAAAGGCTATTTCAAAGCAAACCATTTCTAAATGGATAAGCCAGGGGATCAGACCTCACTCCACCAGGGCTGCATATACCTCTACAGCCTTTCTCAGAGGCATCCCTACCAGAGACATCCTAGAAGCTGCTACCTGGAGTTCTGTACATACTTTCACCAAGCATTATCATTTGCCAATTTTTTCTAAATTCAGAGCTGGCTTTGCCACTGCAGTCTTGCAGGGCCTTATAGCTGGCCCTAATGCTATCTAAATTCCTCCTCCCAACCATAGCTTTGAGAATCTACCCAAATGTAATGACTACAACAGTGAAACACGAAGAACATAGTACAGTTGTGTACACTTACCATAAATGTAGATGTTTGAGTGTATTCACTGTTGCAGTCCTGGTTACCCTCCCTTCAGCCCCCTAACTTCTTTTGGCTATACCGCTACTTTCCTTTACTATGCTTAAAAGCCTTTTTGGTGTATTTGCTTTTTTGTTGGAGGTATATCATTGTACTTTTATATTTAATTGCTTCCCATTAAGGGGGCACCTGACATCTGGGGCAAGAAAAACTGATGTAATGGCGTCGGCTGCATGTTTTATACCCCTGACGACCTGACATCATGGAAGAAGGGACAGCAAATGATGCAGGACCCAAGACTTTGTTAATCAGAATGACTGAGGGCTACCTGCAAGCAGATAACCCAAATGTAATGACTGCAACAGTGAATACACTCGAACATCTACATTTATGCTAAGTGTACACAACTGTACTTTTCATAATAACACATAAATAATCCAATATGGTACCCAGACCACTAAAGCTAGACTTCTTAGTTTTGGGGAGGCCTTCTAAGACCTGCCTGGAGATAATCATGGAGGTTAGTAGTGCTACCAATAACCTGATGGTGTCGGGGAGGGGAGATGGGGTGGGGAGAAGCTTGAAGATGATGCTAAACTTGTCAGCTAGCATATTTGAGATTTCCTCTGGGTGTGTGAGGCAATGTTTAATATAAGCTCAGTGAAGTTTTGTGTATTGCTTCTAAGACAGTTAAATAATGCTTCACGACTTTCCTTGGATGCTTTATCAATGTTCAGTTCATATTTTGTTTCTGATCATTATCCTTATCTCTTTGTTTACCCTTTTGAAGTCACATTTAGTGCAGGGAGGAAAAGTTTATATTAGGCCAACATTTTTTTCTGCTGTTCTAGAGTTTATTAATAGTAAAAGACTACCATAAGGGCTTTTTTAATTTGGCATTTTATTTGTGACAAATGGAGCTAGATGTCTTTATACAGGAATGTAGGTGGAAGTATAAGTCAATGATACAAGCAGCCATTTTAGTAATGGGGTTCTTTTGGGAAGGATAGCACCAAAAATGTATTAGGTTGTTGTTTAATTGTAGGAGTTTTGCCTAGGATAAATCCATGTAGACAGACTGATTTGGGTATATTTTGGGTTGAGTTATTAAGAAGAGCATTATGCCATGATAGTCTGACTTAGACAATGATAAGGAGAGCATTATGTCATGATAGTCTGACTTAGCCAATCATGTGGCAACAGTAGGTGTGGCTGTAGGACAGTGGGGTACTAAGTAGGTCTAAGAATCTAATGGAGAAGGGTACTATCTGTTTGAAAGAGTTTTGTATTGACAAATTCTTGGAATCATTATGTACGATTACTGTTTACAGTACATGTTGGCTAATTTATTGATGGGCAATTAAAATCACCCATAAGGACTGGATTAGACTCAATATTTTGGGGATATAGTTTGTTAAGGAAGGCATCATGGGCTTGTGGGTTCAATGATGGGCTTCTGTAGTTGGCAGCGATGTGGTAGGTAGATTTGCTTGGAAATACAAGAACATGCAGGAATTCAAGATCATTGCCTTGTATGATTAATTGTGAAGTGATGGGTTTGTGCATAAATACAGACACTCCATCTCTAGAGGCAAACATATCTTCAGTGGAGGGCCTAAGTGATTGGTAGGCATTCAACTTTCAGTAACTATACAAAGTTCATGAGGAAATCTCGTACAGGCAGCTTTTTGTTCAAGTTTCTAGCACTGAGCACCGAGTACTACCACGTTCATATTTCAATCATCGGGGTATAATATGTATAGCTACTTACTATCCACTAATGATACAAGCACTGTGAGTTGTTTTCTATGTTGCTTTCATATGCTACTCTGTTACCACCTCTGAAGAAATAAAAAAAGCAAGCACACAGAGAGCATGCTGTCCCTAGAAATTGTACAAGCAAGTTGAAAGCTGTTACCAGTAAATCACAGTCAGTAACACAGTTGAAATTATTCACAACTGTTTAATAAGTAATTAAGCGCTTTAATCCATAGGACATCAAAATAACTACTATAAAACAACACCAACACAGATATATACATCCAACTCTACATCACATGACCAAGATATGTCCAGTACTATAATACCTTGCTGTATACAATTCCAGGAGAAAGCATCTACTCTTGTGCGGTTGCTTCTGGTTCCGAGTTTTTGTCTAACAGATTTGGCTTTCTGTTCACGTGGTTACCTCTTCAGAAATACTCATTGAAACATATTTACTTAAAGCACTACGATGTTATCCATACTGGTCTGTGCATCTTTGGTTTGTTTCATGAATGGAAGGTTTTGAGAAACAGCTGCTTGTTTCTAGCCCATTGCTCTCTCACAGGGCACTCTTTCTAGCTGCCTGCCCTTATGTTAATTTGACCACATATCTCCTTCAGTCTTCTCTTTCATTGTCTATTCTGAGTAAGCCCAAAATTATCATTTTGTGAGATCACTCCCCTTCGGCTATTTAAATTTATTGGCCATCCCACTGTGTTCCAGAATATAAAGTGCCCACCCTCTTCCGATCTATCTTGCAGCTTTTAAAATTAGTGGCTTAAGTTACCCCCTCTTTCGTATCTAACTGCTTATTGCACACTGCAGCCCTTAGGATATTAACCTGTTTTTTCCATCTTACCTTTAAAATCTGCAACATCTATTCTAAGATCATCAATTTATTAAACAGCCCACATTCTGCCTCCCAGTAGTCATCTTGGGATTAGTGGTTCTGTTTTGTCCCTGGTGAGAGAAAGAACATAGGAACATTATTTCCTGGAGACTGTTGATCACTGGAAAGCCTAATACCTGCTTCATTTGTGTCAGCTTAGAATTTGTGCTTATATTTTGCTCCTGGTGAGAGAAGGAGCAGACTGCTTTGATTCCTGACTGCTTCTGATTGGGCAGTGAGTGTCTGTGTTTGACCTTCCTGATTTATTGTTTGCTATTGAAGGCATCTACTGGGAAAAGGCTACAACAAGCCTACAGACCTTTGTATCATCTGGGGAAAGACTGATGATCACCAAAGGGCCTGCGTTCTGCTTCTCATCTTGGGATCGGTGCTACTGTTTTGCTTCTGGTGGAAAAGAAGCAAAGGAGCATTGTATCCTAGTAGCACAAAGCTGTGGTGAAACCAGAACTAGCAGTAGCCAGGCAGTAGCCTTTTAGGTGAATTCCTATCTTTTTATCATTCTTGACAAGCTAATTCTTTCTTTTCAATAAGTGCTGCTTGATTTTGTGCTGTCTAAACTAACTTCAGAATATTTGCCTAAATACTTCATCCACAAATCATCAGGGCCTACTTATTAGTTTCTTCTCAGGTGTCTGGCAATGCCTTGTATAGCCGCAGACACCTTGAGTTGACATTTTTCTGTAAAAGCACCCTTTAAATTTCACCAATATCTGGCTGCACAGGAAAACTAGTTTGTAGTGAGAAGCACTGCCCTCCGGAGATGCAAACCAAATACTTCTGACATTACTTTATATTCTCACTGCAACCTTATAATCAATAAAAAAGGGTCTGTTGCCATGGATATGAACTTCCCACTATCTCCATTACCAGCTTGGTGGATATGGGCATCCTGAGGCAATGTAGAAATTGCATCATGTTTACTGACAACCAGTTAATTCTCAAACAAACTGATATGGTATGTGACAGATATTTACCCAATGTTACTGGAGGCAATGCTCTCACATAAAAAACACTTCTAATATCAATCAGATTGTCAGTAGAACACACACTGCACCCATCACATACAGCTCAAAGCAGACACTTAAACCTCCTAGATGAAGTACATATAACAAATGCCTTCAGCAGTCCCAAATGCACTGTTTCAGAACAACACCCACATCAAGACATACAGCCATATCTCATGGATTCTCTACTTCTAAGCCTATAAGGCAAGCCACCACACAATCCAACATTCTGGTCTTTGGAGAGTCCATTGTGATGCACACTGATGTATCTCTCAGCATTATGACTCAGTTATAGACCATGTGGTTATAAATGTCCTGAGACATACTTCCCTAGACTGTATGAACAGAGCCATCATGGAGCTCTTGGAATATGTGTCCCAGGAACATATGAGTCTAGCATTGAGCAGCATTTTACCTTCTTCAAGGATGATGCCACAATATGAACAAAAGATGACTGACTTTAATAATTGGCTTAGTTTCTGGTGTCATTCTAAAGGGGTGCAATATTTGACAGCATGGAAGGAGATGGTCAACAGATGACACTGTTTTGCTGGTGATGGTCTGCACCTCTACCCTCTAGGCTTTCAAATATTAGATAAAAAATTGTCCTCCCCCAAAGAGCCTTTTTTAGACAATGCCAAACTGAAAGTACTTCTGACATAGCAAATCTAAACCAAGAAAATGTAAAGGTTAAGTGCTAGGTGTCTAAACAAAAAACTCTACTCCCTACAAGCTTTCCTCACCCTAGACAATCCTGACATCTATGTGGTCACTGAGACATTGTTTAAAGCCACAGACAGCATGCTGGCAGTGCAAGGCTATAATACCTTCCACACATTTAGACCAGTTACTACACAGACAGAGACTAAAGGTGGAGATGTCTCAACTTGCATCAAAAATAAATATACCTCAAGGCTGGTCAAACTGGACAATGCACTTGAGCTTCTCCATGTTAAATCACCATAGGCAAAATTCCATACCATTTCCTTGCAAGCGTATACCTCCCCATCTATGACCCAGGAAACCAATAACATCTACTTAAACGTATTAGAAACACTACCATCCAACCCAGTACCATATTCATGGGTGACTTTACTTAACCCACTGTTAACTGAGAATCACATATGACACCAAATGTACAAGCACAGAGTTTCCTGGATTTTGTAATCACAAACTCCATGGACCAGATTTTCAGGACACCAACCAAGGGTGCAAATATACTGGATCTGGTCCTTACTAATATGGGACAGTGTTGCACACCACCTAGTGTAATCTCTTCTCTGATAAAGTCAGACCACGATATGTCCTCCACTGAAGTAAAAATAAAACCTGGAACTCCAGCTAACCCTGGAATATTCAGGAACTATTCTAGGGCTAACTTTCTACTATTACATGATCATCATCTCCTTATCCTGGTTAGGGGTTGCCACAGTGGAACAACAGTCCACAGAATGATTAGCAGTGGAGTTTTACAGTGTTGAGTTGCCAGCCCAGCACCCAACCTTCCATAGAAGGCACACACACCTAGGGGCAAATTAATGTGCCCAATCCATCTACAGCATGTCTTTGGAATGTGGGAGGAAGCCCATGCGACCAGAGGGAGGACATGCAGACTCCACGCAGAAGGCACCCCAGCTGAGAATCAAACCAGATAACCTCTTGCTGTGAGGTGGCAGTGCTAACCACTGCACCAACGCAGCCACCCTTCTACTATAAAGTGATAACCTGGCAAAATGCCAAGCCCCCATAAACCTTGAGAACACTGCTGCCTATGTAGAACTGTTCACAGAAACCCTATACAAGCATGTTAGTAGCTGCATAGATGCAGCTGTACACATCAGGAAGAAGTACAGAGCTAACTGAAAAAACAAACCACTCTGGGGAATCACATCAATAGGTTGTATAGCAGAAGGAAGAAAATCATGGCAAAACTAGGAAGTGCAGCACCCAGCAGGATAAAAGCACTCTCATCAAACTAATGAAACAAGGGCAAAGAAAGTCTACTAAAGTCACATTTGAGGTAAATTTGGCCTCCCAGGCCAAGGATATCCATAATTCATTCTTTAGCTATGTCTGCAACCTCAAAGGCAATACAGAGTTGTGTACCAAGCTCATTGTTAATGGAGCCACCTATTCTGAGCCTCAAGATATAGCAAACCTACTGGCCAACAAATTCATCTCCAACTTTACCCCTCTCTCCTCCTCAAACTTTCCTCAGGAAATGTCATGAAATATAACTCCCCCTTCTATCACTATGGAACAGATGCTTAATGCTATCTCTCTAATGCCAAGAACACTGCATCAATGTGCCCAGACAATACCCCAGGATGCCTTCTAAACATCATGAAACATGATCCATCAGGCCTTCTGAAATTGTTATTTAACTGTAGCCTCCAAACAGGCTTCATGTCTCATGAATGGAGAACAGCAACAGTCATTCTTCTGCATAGAAGTAGGCCATCTACAGACCTTTTAAACTACAGACCCATAAGTCTCACAAGTTTGCATGCAAAGCCATGGAAATAAATATCATGGAAATTATCAATATTGACATAGGAAACCTCCAAACACTGGACCCAAGCCAATTTGGTTTTCTCAAGGGCAGGCCATGCCTACTCAACCTTGTGGATTTCTCTGAGAACGTCAACAAACCAGTGGAATAGGGCAAAATGGTTCATACTGCCTACCTTGACCTGCCCAAGGCATTTGACACAATACTGCAATCGGGCATCATTGACAAACTTAAGAGGTTTGGTAGAAACCTTTATGTCACCCGGTGGATATCCAGCTTGCTCACAGACAGGAACCAGGAAGTTTTAGAATTGGGAAGTCTACCTCTAAAAAGAGGTCAGTCACAAGTGGATTCCCTCATGGATAGGTCCTGGAACCACCCTTTTTTGGCTTTTACTTCTCTGAAGTCAAGGCCAATGTCAGTGGCCTCTAGCTGACTAAATTTGAGATGATTGCAAATTAGGAGCTGTCATTGAATCCCTCACTGACAAAAACGTTCTCCAGGAGGGGCTAACACAGATAAATAACTGGTGTCAGAGCCCTGGACTAAAACTAAATGCCAAGAAATGCATAATAGTATCCTTCGGAAAGTCATCCATCCCTGGTAACTCCATAATGACAACACATCCCTAAGAGATGACCCTGTAGTAAGGGACTTGGAGATACACGTAGGCAGTAATCTAGCCTTTGACCATCACATGTTCTACAGTAGTGAGGCAATCATTCTATGTTGTGCAACTTATAAACAAAAGTATGGCATCTAGGTCCAACGATGTCACTGTTCCATTGTATTTGACGTTCATCAGACCTATCATTGAGTACAGTGTCCCCTTTGGTATGTACCTAACCAGATATATCCAATAATTGGAATGTCAACAGAGGTTCCTCACTAAAAGAATACAGCGTGTATGTAACATGTCCTATGCAGACTGCCTTAAGGCTCTATCCCTGTATTCCATCTCCTACAGGCTTTTGAGGGGAGATCTATGCTTGACACACAGTGCATTGTCAGACCCCACTCTGAAGAAGCTACTGCATATCCATAAGACAAACAACACCAGAATTACCAGTTCTAAAGACTTAAACCTTGCCTGTGATATAAATAGGACCTGCTGGAGAGATAGGTATGCATCCCAGAGACTATCCCATCTCTGGAACAGGCTCACCATCCATGTGAAGCAGAGTTCCTTCCTAACCCAATTTAAGTGTAGCTTGGACAACTGAATGGGGAACAAGACATTCATCCCTGCTTTGGCTCCTGTGTCTCTGATGGACACAGGCAGCTTGTAAATGGTTTATTTCTAGGCCCCTGCTTACACTTATGAAGGGTACCAGAACTTGTCAAAGATTTGGGATGCATGGCTATGCTTAAAAGGCCCTTGTTGTCATTAGCCTGGTAAACACCTATAAACCCTATATGCAAAATGTTCCTTCATACTCTTTATTGTGATCATATGAAACATAAAATACTAACTTTTCTTTTAATGAATGTACATATCGCAAGCTCAGTTGACACTTGTGGAGCTACAACTTCATAGGTTCATAGGTTGGTACTAGGCTATCAGCCATAGGGCCTATACAAGCCTAGCCAGAACAATTCCCTGGCTATTTCTTCCCACAATATTTACTTCCCTGGACCACTGTCGAGCAGGGTGACTCACATGATCCCCGGGGTGAATTTCCTATCTCCCATCCAATCATCAAGGTTCCTTTTGAAGAGGGCCAAAGAGGTGCTCTGCTTGACATGTATAGGCAGTCTGTTCCAGAGTCTGGGGAGTCTCTGGGTCAGGAATCTATCCCTCCAGCATGTTTTGTTCATTGTGATGACAAAGTTTATATCCCTGTAGCGTGTGGCTCTGAGGGATTGGGATTTCTTTAAGTGTAGCATGTCTAACAGCTCTGTGTTTGACATGGCCTTGTATGTTAAGCAGTGATCACCTCTTGAGTAGACGATACGTGACAGAGTATAGATGGAGTTTTTTTTAGATGGTCAGCACAGGGCATCTGCTTTAGGCCTGTGATTCTTTTTGTGAGGTATTTCTGTGGCCTTAACAGTTGTTGCAGATGTCTTGAATGGTACATACCAAACGGGGCATTGTATTCTATAATGGGTCTAATGAGGGATGAATACAGTGGGACAATGACCTCCTTTTTTCTGGATGAAAAGCCCTTAGTGATGAGGTGTGCCACATAGAAGGATTTCCTGACTGTTGTGCTGATGTGGTTATTGAAGGTGAGATCACTGTCCACCTGTGTCCCTAAGTCTCTTATGACACTTTCGGTGTTTAGTGTTCTACCACCTATGTGGTAATTCATGAGTATATGTTTTTTCCCAAAGGAGATAACTATACATTTCTTGGTATTGAGCTTGAACCCATGGCTCTGGCATGAAGCATCTGTTTCTGTAAGGCGCTTTTGTAGAATATCCACATCATTTGGGGATTCAATAATGGCTCCCAGTTTGGAGTCATCTGCGAACATTGTTAACCAGAGTCCCTTAGTGTTGGCCTGTACTTCAGAGAAGTAGATGCCAAACAAGAGCAGTCCCAGGACAGAACCCTGAGGTACTCCACTTGTCACTTGCCTGGAGCTATATTTGAAGTCGGCTACTTTTACAGTGTGGGTTCTGTCAGTAAGCCAGTTGGCAACCCATCAAGTGACGTAGGGATTAATGCCCAGCTTAGTAAGTTTATCTATGATTCCTGAGTGGGGGATGGTGTTGAAGGCCTTGGTGAGGTCCAGATAGGCTGTGTGGACCACCTTACCCTCATCCACAGCTCTGGAGACTGATTCAAAGAAGTCAATCAAGTTCAGAAGACAAGATCGGCCCTTCACAAACCCAAACTGGGTGGGGTCCAGTGTTTGAAGGTTGTCAATGTCTTTGTTTATAAGTTCCATGATAATACATTCCATGGGCTTGCAGATCAGGCTCATCAGATGGATGGGGTGGTAGTTACCAGGATCCAAGGTGGATACCACCTTGTGGAGTGGGATAACTGTAGCTGTGCGCCACTCAGTGGGCACGAAGCCTGAGGTGAGGCTATGATTAAACATGACACTTAGGTGAGGTGTCAGTTCATTTTGTAGTTCATGTAGTACACAGCCCGTGATGTTGTCTGGTCCCATGGATACTGTATTCTTAGCTTTGTAGAGTGCGTTTTTTACCTGTGTGGCCATTATTACTGGAATTTGGCAATCTTTTGGTATTGAGATGGGCCCTTTAGGGGGTGAGAGGGGGGTGAAGTTGGCACTGAATCGATCTGACAGGATATTGGCAATATCCTTGGGATCAGTATATTTAATGCCATTCTGTTGTAGCTCAGAGCAGATCTGAGCATTGCCATTTAGATTCTTGACATAGCTATAGAATGCCTTTTGGTTGTCTTTGGAATCTTTGGCAATTTTATTTTTGTAACTAGCTTTGGAGGATTTTATGAGTGATCTCAGCTTCTTACTGAGGCTGGTAAGGGAGTTTTTTGCATCCTGGGATTTTCCTCTTTTCTGCAACAGTTTCTTCCTTTTGTTGTAAAGTTTGTTTATGGCAGGGGATCACCAGATTGGCTTCCTTTTTTTGGAGGACAGCATCTTGGTTCTATTTGGGATGGTATGATTCATGCAGGAGTGGATGTACTCGTACTTGGCCTTAGTGTATGATTCAGCAGTCAAACTTTCAGTTCCTGTCTGCATGGGTGTCATGAAGTTTGTCACTTCTGACTTGACTAGCATGAAGTTGTCTTTGGAGAAGTTTTTTATGGAGGTTTCCTTACTAGGGGGTGGGGGGGATGTGGATGTCAATGCTGATTAGCTTATGATCAGACCTGACCAATGAGGGGGTGACCACAGGTGTGGAGCATCGATTTCCCATGTTGGTAATGACCAGGTCTAGGATATTGGAGCCCCTGGTGGGACTATGGATTAGTTGATCCAGGGAATTGGAATTTATGAATTCCAAGAACCGTTGGGCAAATGTGCTAGTACATGAGTAGTTTTCCCAGTTAATGGCAGGGTAGTTGAAATCACCCAGTATTAGGGTGTTTGGTTGTATCTTAATATTTTCCAGCATGTTTAGAAAGGTGTAGTGAGAATCTTGGGGCATGATGGGGGATCTGTATCAAGCTACAGTTTGGATTGCAGTCTTACCTAGTGTTAGTTTCACCTGGAGAATTTCAGATGGATTGTGTTGGGCAACTAGCCTGGTGGTGTGAATATCCTTGGTGAATATGGACACTCCTTCACCTTTAGTGTTTCGGTCCTGGTTTGGTGGCCGAAAAGTGTGGTAAGAGTTGTAGACTGGTATCGTGGCGGTGCTCTCTGGAGCCTTGAACCAGATCTCAGTTACTGCACAGATATCGATGTTCTCCATTTTTAGGAATGCCTCGAGAGAGTGCATTTTGAGGTTTAGACTTCTAGCATTGAGTAGCATTACTGTCAGATTTTGCATGCTTCTACCTATTACTGTGGTGATTTTGTCTTTTGAACTTTGCCTAAAAAAGGCACTATAAGGGTAGCAACAGCCTTAACCAGTAACCTGAATCCCAGGGGTGACAGGTGCAGACCATCTCTGGCAAAGCATCGTGGTCTGTTGATCATGTTGTCCCAGGCAGACAGATACTGGATCCCCTTTGAATGACACCAGAAGCTTAGCCAAATGTTGAAGTCAATCATTTTGTCCTTATACTGTGGTATCATTCTGGGTGAAGGCAGGATGCTATTCAAGGCTAGGGTCATACCCTGCCTGAGCCATATGATCCGAGAGCTCTTCCTTGTCTCTTTTCATGTAGTCAAGGGAGGTACGTCTCAAGTCATTCACTCCAACATGGACATTGGCAGAGTCATATTTGTACTTGTTGTGGAGTGACTTGAGTGCATGCGTTATGTGGCAGATCCTGGCACCTGACAAGCAGCTGACTGTAATTTTCTCCTTGTTCAGCCTGGTGAGTGGGTCATTAGTGTGTCTGACTATAGAGTCACCTATGACTAAAGTACTGGGTACATTGTCTTGCCTTAGGGGCTGTTGTTGGGTGGCACACTGGTGTTGTGAGCAATGTGACACTTTGGTTGTGATTGGTGTTTGTTTGTGTTTCAGCTTCAAAGGTCCTTGTTGCTTGGGCAGTTTACTGTTAAGGGCCTCCACATATTAGGGTTTAGTGTTGCTATGTGAGGGTTTTGATGGTGTGGGTTTAGAAGGGCTATGTGTTGCTTGAGGTGTAGTGTGGGTGTTAACTTTCTCCTCTTGACTGTCTAGCACAATGTTGGGTGAAGAGAGCTTTGCTTTCAGTTTGGCTGTGTAAGTGCATCTCTCACAGGTTGTAGTGTTGGGTGGTAGGAGGAGAGGGTTGTCTGTGTACATGAAGCAATTGCTGCATTGCCCCAGTATGTCCAGATTCACCAGGTGGACAGGAGAAATCACCAGAAGCTGACCCTTGGACATGCCTGGTTTGGTGCTTTTTTTGTAAAGTACAAGAGCTGTTTTCCCTTACCTTTGGAAGGTACTTTGCAATTATAGGCTTAGTGCCTACGATTCATTTCTCCTTATTAACAAGGAGAGTTGAGTGCTTGTATCAGTTTAAGGCTTCCTAGTGCTTTCCAGCAGGTTTTTAGAGAAAGTGCTAGTCACGGGGATGCTTAAAGGTAAGATGAAAAAAAAATGGTTTATCCTAAACACTGCAGTGTGCACTAGAGGAGTTAGATGTGAAAGTAGGTAACTTAAGTTTTACCTGTCTAAAAAGTTAAGTTTTAGTGGAGAGTCACTATTTTTAAAACAGCAAGATAGATTGAAAAGGGGTGGTCACTTTTATATTCTGGTACTATGGAATACAGTAGGATGGCCAATAAATTTAAATAGTTGAAGGGGAGTGATTTCACAAAATGATAATTTTGTGCTTACTCACGCAAGCCAGTAAATGCAGAAAGGAAATTAGATATATGGTCAAATTAACATAAGGGGCAGGCAACTAGAAAGACAGTGGTGTTTAAGAACACAACAGTAACAGTGTGGGAGAGTGGGGAAAACTATTTCTGCTTGACTCACAAGAGACAGAGCTTTGGTCTCTTTTCAAGTTTTAATATGCAGTTAAAAGCAGAATACAAGTAAAATGCAAGGTAAAGGAAACAAATCACCGTATTCAAAATAGAAAAAGGCAATAAAGTAATACAAAATACAACAAATAAAAAGCAAACTAACATTTCCCTCACAGCAAAGTGTAGCAGAGTCTGGGTGTGGCATTATCCTTTTCTGTGCCTTTTTGGCAGTACAACAATCCATGTTTATGAATGAAGCTACTTATTTAAACTTAGTGTGCACTTGTCAGGACCGGATAGGAAGGAAAACTTAGCTATACCAATCATTCAGAACAACTGCACTTATGTGAACCAGGTAAGAAGGAGCTTAAGTTTTTGCACAGTGAAGGAAATCATGCATTTCTCTCAAAAGTGAAGGTTGGTTATTCCAGAGATTTGTGATGAGATTGGCTTGAATATTTTCACTCCCATCGTTTTTTTTCCCTCTGGGCTACATATATTGTAAACATGCCAATGGCAGACTTGGATCTTAGGTACATATTTTGCCCTGCAAGCAAGTTTGCACTGTCAAGGTGGACTTTTGCAAGTAGTTTCTGATACATACTGTTGAGCACTGTACTTTTATTCTTTATATGTATCCACAGCATTGAGTTGAGCAATTCGTTAGTAAGCATTTAAATATTGAGATTAAGGCTAACAGTTGAGCTAGAAATGAAGTCTTCCATTTATTTTCTCTTAATGAAAGCTGTGTTATTGTACTAGGACTGAAGAAGATAGTGTAACTTTGAATGGGGGTGCCACAGATGGTTGTAGCCATTACTAATGCTCATGTGTAATTTCAAGAAATCATGGTTAATAATGGGGTGCACTTGCTAACAGTAATATTTCATTTCCCATTGCTTTGTTTTTCCCTCACTACTTCCAACTGTAACACAGTGCTGGGATTATTGATGGTAGTTATGTTGTTCTTATACTGGAGATGAGTCCCCTACAGGCAGTTGTAAAAGCTTGTTGAAATATACTTCACCACATCTTTTTCATCAAACTGTGTTTCATCAAAGTTTCTGAGCAGGTGGTACACTCCAATACTCTCATTTAGTGGGAGACTTCCCCCACCACATAAGTTCATAGAAGATTACTAGGTTAATTGCTTAAGAGCTCCTACAAGCCTAGCCAGTATAACCCAATTTTACCCAATATATGGCCCCTAGGGGCAAGAGGATGGCATGGATTTGTGCCTATCTTACAGATTACTCCTGTCCATAAAGGTCATAAGTACTAACCCAGTTGTGAAGTTGCAATTCCCCATCCATTGATTTAAACTGCATTTGAAGAGGGCCAGGGAAGGTCTCTGCTTAATGTGAATTGGAAGCCTGTTCCAAGGAAGAGGCAATCTCTGAGACACATATCTGTCTCCCAGCATGTTTTGTTTGAGTCGCTGACTAAGTTTAGATCCCTACATTGAGTGACCCTCATGCTGTTTGACTTGTGAATGTGTAGTAACTCCATCAGATCTAGATTAGTGAGTGCCCTGTAGGTCAGGCATAGATCACTTCTTAATTGGAGACAGAGTAAAGTGATGCAGCTTTTAGTCTATCCACATAGGTCATGCTGTTTACACCCTTTGTTTTCTTTGTGAGGGACCTATGAGGTCACTCCAGCTGCTGTAAGTGCTTAATCAACTACATGCTAAATGGTGCATTGTACTTGATTATTGGTCTAATGAGGGATGAGTACAGTGGGACTATACTTTTCTTGGCTCTGCATGCCATACTTTTACTTATAAGTTGTACCACATAGAATTGCTTCCTCACAACTGTGGATACATGGTGATCAAAGTTCAGGCTACTATCTATCCATTTACCTAGATCTCTCACCTCTGATCTACTCCTAGGGGTCTGCTATTTATGTTGTAATTTGTGGGGATATTTGACTTCCCAAAGAGTATGATAATGTATTTTTTCACATTTAGTTTTAGGCCATGGTTCTGGCACCAATCATTTGTCTGATTTAAACCCTCCTGAAGGACATCCATATTGTTGGGGGATTCAATGATTGCTCCCAGCTTGCAGTCATCAGCAAACTTTATCATCCAGAGGCCTTCCACATTAGCCTTGACTTCAAAGAAATATATTCTGAACAAGAGTCGTCTCAGCACTGAGCCCCATAACACACCACTAGTAACTGGCCTCTTGCTGGATCTGGATTCACCCAATTTAACCACATGTTTTTTGTCCATGAGCCAATTGGCTATGTATAGCCGAAACTGGTCTGCTTGCTGTTAGCCATTTATATGGCTTTAACTTTTTGAACAAATTAAATATTTTTCCTGCTATACCATTGTGCTGGTCCACATTCTTGTCTTACCCTTCGTTGTTGGTTTGGACCATGCACTTAGTCCCTCGCTGCGTGGTTTTTGGTTTGTTCCTGTTGTTGCTGCTTTTTTCATGCTGGGGATGCCTGGTTGCAGGCTACATCATTTATGTTTTGGTTACATTGCTGAAGACATCATATGTAGTCGTCACTACATTCCAACTCTTTTTGGATCATTTGGAACAACATTTCGTGTATACAGGGTTTTCAGCTGTTATATACAGATTTGGTTTACGTATTTGGATCTAGATGTCTGCTGGGTTCCACATTTGGTCTAATTCCAGACTTTTATAACATTTTTGAAGACTTGGGGCATTTCTTATGTATATGACTCCTAACAGGTACTGTGCTGATAGCAATTACTTTTGACTTTGGCGTATATGTTCTGTTTTTCATGCAGGCTTACTATATTTGAATTTACCATCATTCGGATTATTCTTGGCACTATACCACTATTTGGAACAGTATTCTGAGTCTTGATATCGTAGGCGCTATATATGATATAAATCTACTTCCTGTGGATTACAATTTATGGACAGACTCATCGTGCTTTGGACTCTACATAGTTAATTAATATTTTTGATCCCTAATAGACAGTGTATTCCTCACTTTTTGATGTATATTATCGATTTGTTTAATTCTAGTTTAATTAAGGGACACTGTTCTGTTTTCTAACCATTTAGCAATTACAGTATGCTAAATATGTTAGTAACAATGTTTGGTCTTAAATATGTTTATTTACTATGATGAATACGCAATTCAAAGGGGTTCAACATTATTTAAATTAGCTGTGTCAGCTAACATTAGTCTTGTACTCAGTGCCACTCAATTTTTGTTATTGTCTATTGGACAGGTCAATATTTTTCCATCTGTATCCTATTGCTTATAGTATATGACTGCTTTGTGATTCATAAGAAGCAATATTTTGTCAGCCATTGTGATTTTCACATCAATTTTGGTTGTCTTTTATACATTTAGGGATTGTCCTAGAATTGCAGATATATTCACATTGATTATTTAGGAATAGGTTAACAACTGACCATTCAGGTTATGTATATTGAATTATGCTTATAATTATTCATATTTTCCATCTCAATTTATCCAATTGACATCATATAAGTTGTCTATTCTAGTCCTGACCCAAATACTTGCTGTTTAAGATTACCCAATGGGTTTATATATTTTTTTACCACTATTGATTTATGTGTGATTTTGCACTGTAGATAAGCTATTTGTGTATATATACATATTCAATATAAACAACCTGGCGCATCACTATCTGTATATATATATTTTTTTCCATCTACTTTTTTCTACAGTCCATATTCTTATTTTGGTTGAACAAAATAATGGAGTTATCTCCAACCCTGTCTATGGATATGTCCTTTACGGTGGCAGAGATGAATGGTCAGCTACCCTTACAAAATCTGACCAAATAATTTTGGTGTTTTCATTTATTTATTTATCCTTTATGTTAGCAGAGACGAAGAGTCGGCTATCAGAAGAGTTATACTGAATTGACTGACCACTGATTGTAAGGGACATTTAGACAAACCTTTTATGTTTGTTATCCAGCTCAAGGTTTAACATATGGACATTTAAGAATCTTTATATACAGTGTGTGGTTGTTTGAGTTGTTATATCGGACATAAATAATCTTGATAGTTATTATATTGGGCTTACTCAGTGCTTTTTCATACATTTCAATAAGAATAGATAATTTAGTTCACAGCAATAGTCTTTTTTTGGGTCAAGAACTGGATTTTGACATATTATTTAGTATGGATTTGAGTGGAATTTTGCAAGGACTTTCAGCTGATAAGGATAACCTTGATGCTTTTTGTCTTAATACCAATAATTTACATAACCCAACTAATAATGCAGTTGATGCTAGACAGAGATGTGGGTCTGTTTTTCAAAAACTAAACAGAAATATGAAGTCCCTAAGATCAAACATCTGGCACTTGAAATTATTCAAGGCCTACAAACTTAAAGACATCACACCAAGGGGTCTTAGGATTCGTCTTCAACCCCTTGTATCAAGTGTTGATACCCAGTTGTCACAGGATTGGGCTTCAGCTCAACATCAGGCCTCAATGCTTTTTGTTGATACCCTATCTAGTTACTATGAGAGAACTATTGAATCTCAAATAGCAGAAATTCAAACATTTTGTTTGGAAGCTCAAGCATTTGCAACTGAAGTTTTTTTCCAGGAACATATTTCTGATTTAGCCAAAGACTTAGCCAGTTTAGAACAACAATTGATGAAGAGGAAAATACACAAATTTAATAGGGATTTAGCTGATTATGACAAAGGTAAACCTTTTGTCACATCCAAGAATGTTAGGTTCACTGATAGAACTAACAAAAATAACAAGGGCAGGAAAAGGCCAAGATCTATATTGAGAAGGACAGAATCTACATTGAGTGGCACATCAGAGGATGATACCTCATCTGTTACAGATTATGATGTTCCGGGAGGCAGGAAGCACAGAAATAGATATAGGAACATCCACTCTGCAGGCTTTACTACAACAAATTGTGAAACAGTGAATAATGTTCACAACATTTCATCATTTGAATTATTACCTGTACACTACCAAGTATTGAATAAAGGCCTCAATTTTGTCCCCACTGCACCTGTTTCTGAATATAATTTGTTACAAGATGTCAATGGCTTTTGTAGATTGTTAAATCTTAAGCTATTTTTTTCAGGTCATGATAATACTCAAAGATCTACTGGTTTCAAATTTGGGAAATCAACTTTTACACCACCTATGGACAAACATGTTTCTATCTTCAAAGAATGTGTCATGAAAGATCTACATTTTTCAACATTATATCAACCCAATAGAAATAATCTTACTCAAGCCGAGAGATCTGCTCTTTCCGAGCTTCAACACAATCATGACATTGTCATCACTCCAGCTGATAAGGGGGGAAGAATTGTGGTTATGGATCATTCTAAGTACAAGGCTGAGGCTCTAAGACAACTGTCTGATGCTCGTTATTACATACAGATGGTTGTAGATCCCACACCCAACTTTAAGGCACAAATTGATTCCTTTTTGGATCTGGCAATTGAGGAGGGCATTATTACTAAACAGGTTGGTAAACAACTTAAAGTGGATGAACCCATGCCACAATACCTATACCTTCTCCCAAAAATACACAAAGATTCCAACAATCCCCCAGGTAGACCTATTGTTTCTGGTAGAGGATCTTTAACTGAACCACTATCCGCTTTTCTAACTTATTATCTGAAACCACTACTACCCATGGTCAGATCAAGGATTCAAGACACTACAGAATTTCTAAATATTATCCAGGATTCTCAGTTAGAAGCACACTGGTGGTTATGCACATTGGATGTTTCATCTTTATATACAAGTACCCCCCATGATGCTGGTATTTTGGCCATTTCATATTGGTTGGAGAAATCGGAATTATATTCCATTGGTTTTAACAATTTTCTGGTGAAACTTACTGAATATGTGCTGAGCAAAAACATTTTCTATTTTGATGGAAAACCATATTGGCAAATTAAAGGTACTGCAATGGGGGCTTCTTTTGCCCCCATATATGCAGATTTGTTTATGGTATTCTTCAAACAATCTTTTATATATGATGTCCATCAGAATCTTTATATCAACCATTTGGATATCTGGAGAAGATATCTAGATGATTGCTGGATGGTGTGGAGTGCTAATAGGGACCAGGTGGCTGATTTTGTAGGTTATCTGAATAACAATCCTTTTGACATACAATTTACTGTCAACACAGAGCATCAAGAGATTGTTTTTTTGGATGTTGTTGTCTCAAGACTTTCAGATCATACATTGGCCACCTCTATTCATAGGAAATTTCCTCAATATAACACATTGCTTCATGCAACCAGTTCTCATCCACGCCACATCATCCGTAATATTCCTAAATCTCAGTTTTCATATGTTCTTCACAAGAACAACATCAAGTTTGTAGACAAGATCTGTCTAATAGGCTTATTAACCGTGGCTACTTAAAACATCACATTTCTCATACCATTGACCAGACTAATCATGTGACACGTTCAAACTTATTACAATACAAACATTTGAAACAAGAGGACAATTCTAATTCTGTCCAACCGATTAGGCTTGTAACAACCTATGGAAACAACACATCCAGATTCAGGGAAATTATCAATAGACACTGGGACATACTAAAATCTCATGAATTTCTTAATGAGATTTTACCCAATAAATGCTTTTCATCTCATCATAAGGGACGCACTATACACTCTCGTCTTACTCATTATAAGAGGTACACACTTGAGACTACTGTCCAAACCACCTTATTCGGTGATCCTTTGGTGGGTTGTTTCCCTTGTGGTCATTGTAGTGCCTGTCAACACATCTTAAAAACCAAGGAATTCTCTAATAAAAATACATCACAAGTTTATAATATTGCCATCTTTGGTAATTGTAGCTCAGATTGGGTTATTTATTTGGCCACCTGTACCTGTTCTGCTTTTTATGTGGGTCAGACATCCAGGCCAGTTAAATTAAGAATCAGTGAACATTTTAGTGCTATCAGAAATAAACGTCTGTCTAATGCCCTATACAAACACATTACCAATCACCCCACTGCTGTTTTCAAATTTGTGATTATTGATAAGATTCAAATGCATAGGAATTTTAAAGCAGGTTGGCACACTAAACTCAAAAATATGGAAAACATGTGGATAACCAGATTAGGAGCATTGTTCAAACCTGGGCTTAACGAAATAGAATAACATGTTTACCAATATTTTGTTTGTGTGAATTTATTAAGCTTTTCACAATTTACATGCATTTTGATTGGCAATATTATAATATATAGGTGATTTATCCTATTAACAATAATAATAAGAGTTATTCTTTATTTATAAATATGTTGATCATGCCAATCAATTCTCTTTTGTAATATATTGCTTTGGTCAATTCATATTTATAACTACTATTTTGTTGTTCTTTTTTGCTGTAATATCATTATGTAGTAACTACTAAAAGATCTTTTATCATCATTTACTAATTACTAGAAGATTTTTTACTATTCATGCTTTATATGGAAAGGTCATTGTATACTTTTTCTGCAATGTGTCTTTAAATTTCTACTATATAAGACCAGGATGTTGGGAGCCATACAACTTTTTGACATGATTCTTTAGCATTGAAGAAGGCTTTGTATAGCGAAACCGTTCTGCTTGCTGTTAGCCATTTATATGGCTTTAACTTTGAACAAATTAAATATTTTTCCTGCTATACCATTGTGCTGGTCCACATTCTTGTCTTATCCATTTGGTGACACAAGGTTTTAGTCCCAGTTTTATGAGTTTATTTATAATACACGAGTGGGGAATTGTGTCAAATGCCTTGGCCAGGTTGAGGTAGGCAGTATGTATTGTTTTACCCTCATCCTTGGCATTAGTGACATTCTCAAAGAAATCCACCAGATTCAGTAGGCATGATATGCCCAAGACTAGTCATACTTGTGGGTCTGTAATTTCCATGGTGACTGGTCAGTAGGTGATCCCCTTTTATGCAGATCAGGACAAACCCAGTCCAGAGGCTGTGGCTAAACAGAGATCCTAATGGGTCTGATAAGTCCTATTTTAAGCTATTTATGAGGCAACCTGGTATATCATCAGACCCCACTGAAGCTGTGTTTTAGCTTTAGAGAGCACAGTGGCAACCTGTTCTTTGGTGATAACTGGCGGTGGAGTGGTGGAGGGTATTTCTTGGGGAAGAACTGCAGGTGATGGAGAGGTGAAATTTGAGCTGAATTTGTCAGTCAGCAAATTTGTTATATCTTCCGGCAGAGTAAAGGTGATGTCTTCTACAACTAATTCCGCACATTGTTGGCTGTTACCCTTAAGATTGTGGACATAACTGAAAAATACCTTATGGTTATCATTAGCTTTGGAGGCTATTTTTACATCAATGTTTGCTTTTAGAGACTTGACTAATTCCCTGATTTGCTTGTTTAAACTTATGAGGAACTTTTTGCTGTGTTGTGCACATTCCCTCTTACTTCTCAACAGGATGTTCTTTCTTTTGTTGTGCAACCTAATACCAGGAGTGCAGAAGGGTGGCTTGTTTTTGCAGTTTGACCTGGGTTTATTTTTGTCTGGTACTGCCATTTCTATGCATTTGTTTCTATAGGTTCATAGGTAGGTACTAGGCTATCGGCCCAAGGGCCTACGCAAGCCTAACCAGCAAGGTTCCATAGCTTAAGCCACCCAAGAAAGTTATTTTCCTGTGCCACTGTCCAGCAGAGACACAGAAGTAATCCCCGGGGTGTATTTCCTATTTCCCATCTACTCATCACGATTTTTCCTGAAGTGTGCTAATGAAGAACTTTGCTTGACATAGATGGGTAGCTTGTTCCAGAGTATAGGAAGTCGCTGGGACAATAATCTATCCCTCCAGCATGTCCTGTTTATTGTGGTGACAAGGTTTAGGTCCCTAGATCATGTAGCTCGGAGGGATTGGGATTTCTTTAGGTGTAGCATGTCCAACAGCTCTGGGTTTGACATAGCTTTATATGATAGGCAGAGATCACCTCAGAGTAGGTGATATGCTATGGAGTAAAGCTGAACTTTTTTAAAGCGGTTAGTGTAAGGCATTTGCTTGAGGCCGGTAGTCCTCTTTGTGAGGTACTTCTGTGGCCTTTCCAGTTGCTGCAGATGTCTTGTGAGGTACATTCCAAAAGGGGCGTTGTACTCTATAATGGGTTTAATGAGTGATGAATAGAGGGGAACAATGACCTTTTTTTTCCTTGATGAGAACCCTTTTATGATGAGGTGTGCCAAGTAGAAGGACTTTCTGACTACTGTGGCGATGTGACTATCAAAGGAGAGACTACTGTCCACCTGGGTCCCAAGGTCTCTTATCATGCATTCTGTGTTAAGTAGATTGCTGCCTATGTGGTAGTTCATGGGTACAGAGTTTTTACCAAAGGGGATGATACTGCACTTTTTGGCATTGAGCTTGAGGCCACAGCTCTGACACCAGGCATCTGTCTCAGTGAGGCCCTTCTGTAGGATGTCCATATCATTTGGGGACTTGACTATGGCTCCTAGTTTGCAGTCATCTGGGAACTTCATTAGCCAGAGGCCTTTTGTGTTAGCCTGTACATCAGAGAAGTAGATACCAAATAGGAGAGTTCCCAGGACGGAACCCTGTGGTACTCCACTTGTCACTGCTTTGAGGTCAGATTTGGAGTCTGCAACTTTTACAGTGTGGGTTCTGTCAGTGAGCCAGTTGGCAACCCATCCTGTGACATAGGGATTTATACCTAGTTTAGTGAGTTTAGCTATAATTCCAGAATGGGGGATGGAGTCGAAAGCCTTGGCGAGGTCAAGATAGGCTGTGTGAACCACCTTACCCTCATCCACGGCTTTGGTGACTGCCTTAAAGAAGTTGAGCAGGTTCAGGAGGCATGATCTGCCTTTCACAAACCAGAACTGGGTGGGATCCAGAGTTTGGAGGTTACCAATGTCTTTGTTTATGAGTTCCATTATAATACTTCCATGGCCTTGAAGACCAGGCTCGTCAGGCTAATAGGTCGATAGTACCCGGGATCAGTGGTGGCTTCCCCTTTGTGGAGTGGGATAACTGTTACTGTGTGCCATTCAGTGGGCACAAAGCCTGATGCGAGGCTATTATTGAACATGGTGCTTAAGTGGGGAGCCAGTTCATTCTGAAGTTTGTGTAAAACGCAGCCTGGGATGTTGTGCAGTCCCATGGATGCTGTGTTTTTGGCTTTAGAGAGTGCAGCTTTTACCTGTGTAGTTGTGATTACAGGGACTCTGCATTCTTCCTGTATAGATATGAACCCTTTAGGGGGTGAGAGGGGGGTAAAGTTAGCACTGAACCTATCTGCCAGGATGTTGGCAATATCAGTTGGTTCTGTAATTTTCTTGCCTTTGTGCTGTAACTCAGAGCAGATCTGGGTATTGCCATTTAGATTCTTGACATAGCTATAGAATGCTTTATGGTTGTCCTTGGATTTAGTGGTGATTTTGTTTTCGTAGGTAGCTTTGGAGGATCTTATAAGGGATCTCAGCTTCTTACTGAGGCTGACCAGGGAGATCCTCCACTCATGGGATTTTACTCTCTTTTGCAACATTTTCTTCCTTCTGTTGTACAGTTTGTTTATGGCAGTGGACCACCAGATTGGCTTCCATTTTTTGGAGGATAGCATCTTGGTTCTGTTTGGGATAGCATGATCCATGCACTCGTATAAGTGCTTATAGAGTGCATTTGTGTAGGATTCAGCAGTTGTAACTGTATTGTCCATCTGCATGGGTGTCACGAAGTTCACCACTTCTGTCTTAAGAAGCATGAAGTTGGCCTTGGAGAAAATTTTTACGGTGGTTTCCTTAATGAGGGGTGGGGGCAGGATGTGGATATCAAGGGTGATAAGCTTATGGTTGGATCGGACCAACGAGGAGTTGACTTCAGGTGTGGAACACCAGTCACTCATGTTGGTAATGACTAGGTCTAGGATATTGTTGCCCCTGGTGGGGGTGTGGATAAGGTGATCTAGAGCATTGGAGTTTATAAATTTCCAGAAAGCGTTGAACTAAGGAGTTGGTACATGAGTAGTTTTCCCAGTTAATGGTGGGGTAGTTGAAGTCGCCCATTATTAGGGTGTTTGGTTGAACCCTAATATTTTCCAGTACATCAAGAAAAGAGGAGTGGGAATCCTGTGGCATGGTGGGGGATCTGTAGCAAGCTACAATTTGGATTGCAGTTTTGCCCCGAGTTAGTTGCACTTGGATAACCTCGGATGCATTATGCTGAGCAACTAGCCTGGAAGTGCGGATATCCTTAATGAATATGGACACACCTCTGCCTTTGGTGTTTCGGTCCAGGTTACATGGCCGAAAAGTGTGGTATGAGTTATAGCCTGGTACTGCAGGGGTGATCTCTGGAGCCTTGAACCAGGTCTCAGTCACTGCACAGATATCAATGTTCTCCATTTTAAGGAGTGCCTCGAGTAAGTGCATTTTGAGATTTAGACTTCTAGCATTGAGTAGCATTACCCTCAGTTTTTGCTTGCCTGTTCCTGTCATGGTGGTGAATTTGTTATTTGAACCCTGCCTAAAAAAGGCAGTATAGGGGCAGCAAGAGCCTTAGCCAGTATCCGGAATCCCAGGGGCGACAGGTGCAGGCCATCTGTAGCAAAGCATCGTGGTCTGTCGACCATGTCATCCCAAGCAGACAGATACTGGATCCCCTTAGAATGACACCAGAAGCTTAGCCAATTGTCAAAGTCAATCATTTTGTCCTTGTACTGCGGTATCATACTGGGTGATGGCAGAATGCTACTTAGGGCTAGGGTCATACCTGCCTGAGCTACAAGATCGGAGAGCTCTTCCATGTCACTTTTCATGTAGTCCAGGGAGGTATGTCTCAGGTCATTCACACCAACATGGGCAATGACAGATTCATATTTGTACTTGTTGTGGAGTGACCTGAGTGCGTGGGTTATGTGGCGGATCCTGGCACCCGACAGGCAGCTGACAGTAACCTTTTCCTTGTCTAGCCTGGTGAGTGGGACATCAGTGTGCCTGACTATAGAGTCACCTATGACTAGTGTGTTGGGTACGTTGTTTTGCCTTATTGGCTGTGGTTGAGTGGCACACTGAGTCTGTGGGCTATGTGTCATTTGGGTTGTGTTGGGGGATGGAGGTTGCTTGCGTTTCTGCTTTGGAGGTCTCTGTTGCTTAGACAGATTATTATTGATAGCCTCCGCGAATGTTTTTGTGTTACTATGTGTGGATTTTGGTGGTGTAGATTTAGTGAGACTAGGTGATGAGTGTGGTGTGGTGCAAATGTTTACCTTCTCCTCATGACTGTCAAGTTCAGTCTTGGTTGGAGAGAGCTTTACCTCCAGTTTGGCTAGATAAGTGCATCTCTCACAGGTTGTAGTTTTGGGTGGTAGGAGGAGAGGGTTGTCTGTGTACATGAGGCAATTTCTACATTGCCTCAAGATGCCCAGAATCATCAGATAGATAGGAGAGAACACTGGGAGCTGACCCTTGGACATGCCTGAATAAAAAACTATATGGTCATACAGGGCTTTTGGTTATGCCTCTGCATAGGCTTCTATGTTTTCTGGCTTTGGGAGAGCTTGGAAAATAACTATTTTATCCCTTTATTTATTTAACTTAACATTTGTTTACTGGGAATGTCTGACTTTGAACAAAGCCAATTTTCAGCTGAGGCCCGGGGAGAAATGTTCTAGATGCATGTCTTTCTAATGGGGAGGAAACCGGAGCACCCAGAGGAAACCCACATGAACACAGGAAGGACATGCAGACTTCACACAGAAGGTACCCCAGTTGAGAATCAAACCAGAGAACCTCTTGCTGTGAAGCAACAATGCAACTACTGTGCCGTCCTTAATGGAGGTAATTTACCTTAGAGAAGTTCTTGAGGTTTTTGTGGTAAGGTGCGAGAACTAGTTTTACCTTTATTTCAAAGGAGACTGCTTTGTGATCTTCTCTTACCAGTGAGGACATCACACTAAGTGGTGTGCAGCACTCTCCCATATTTCTGAGAACCAGATCTATGATATTTGTTCCCTAGTGGGAGTGCAGACTAGCTGCTCCAGGGCATTTGAATTTGCAAAGTCAAGAAATCTTTGAGCCTGTATATTAGTGGTTGTGTATGCTTCCCAACTAATGGAGGAGTAGTTAAAATCACCTATGTGTATGATATTGGTCTGGATATTGAGTGATTCTAGTAACTTTAGGTATGATGTATGGGTTTCCTGGTTCATGGTGGTGGAGCTGTACCTAGCAAAAATATGGAAATGGATTTTTTTCTATGGTTAGTTGGACATGGCTGGAGTAGCTCAAGCATGTCATATTGTTTGACTAGTCTTGAGGTGTGCTTATCCTTTATGTAGAGAGATACACCTCTGGCTTTCACTCTTTCATGTTCAGTGGTGGTCGGAATGCATGAAAGGCATTATAGCCATGCACTGCTGGAGTGCTTTCCATGGCTTTGTACCATATTTTAGTAACTGTTCAGGCATCAGCATTCTCCAGGGTGAGGAGAGCTTCCAGGGAGTGCAGTTTGTTGATGAGACTGCTAGCACTGAGCAGTAACACATTTAGCTTGCCCTGAGTAGCTTTTGTTATGCTGGAAGGTTTGTCCATTTGGCACTGACTGAAAAAGGCACTATAGGGGTTGGATAACCTATCCTGAGTTTGTAACACCTCAGGAAAGGTTAATGTACCCAGCTGATTCTGAGAAAGTTTTAGATAACTGGGTTTTACCAAATCATTCTTTGGCTCACTTTTAATGGTCTTGGCTAGAAATGTTTTCAATAGTTCTCATGACTATTCTGTGCCTATTTGTGCTGCCTGTGGCACTGCAGTTTTGGAAACAAGTTGCATTGTGACACCATGTACAAGTGCAGCACACCAGCAGCATTTCACGCTGAATCACTGTCTAATGGTGGTACTACTTGTCAAACATGCCATTTTGACAGCAGGTGCTATAGACAGCACCACATCTCTGTTTTCTGTTGCCTACAATGCTGAGGAGTACTGATATCAGCAGGATTCGAACAAGGACTGGGAAACAATTCCTCAGAGTTCATTCTGTTTATTTGATGTTACAGTACTAGACATTACAGATCACCAGATGGATATATAACTGTTTAACTTCTCAACTGCTGTTTTATGAAGGCTTTATATTGTAGAGTTAACAGTGGTTGTGTGTTTTGGCATTATAAACCCCCAGTAAATGTGGACCAGTATGACCCTACTTTCATTAACGCCTGCATACTCAAACAACTGAACTGTTTTTGAGGTTTGCCATAACAGATGCTAGGTTCTGTACTTTGATTAGGAAGTTTTATAGGACGCACTGACTGAAAATTGTTTCTGGGAGAAGAAGACAGGACTGGGCACTTATCACGGTAGGGGGCCCACAGCCAGATCAACGAGTACTAGTAAAAATTAGTCATAAGGAAATAAATTATTTCCATTCACATGAGTGTGCTGGAACCTCACACAGATTGATGGTTCAAATAAGGCAGTTAGGATATTAAGCTTCTAGCACAACGGGAGTGGAATTAGACTAGAAGATCTGGGATTGTTTATTGTGCACAAAAGGAGTAAGGAGTGACAGGGTATAAACATATGAGGTAGCTTCATTAGGTTACAGCCAATTCCAGCAAATAGGTGTAAGGGATAGAATCTGTCTTGGACTGGATTCATTTTCTTGCAGAATAACCCCTAGACCATCTCACTGCAGGCACACCAGTGGAGAGTGGAGAGATTACTTTTCTTTGGGAGGTGGAAGAAAAATGCATATTCACACTGGGAGAACATGCAGACTTGGCATAGAAGGCATCTCAGCTATGAACTCAACTTGAAAAGCAAGATCTGATAGGCCACAGAGCTAACCACTGTGCTGCCCATTTATTCAGTTATTCATTTATGTTATACATAAGCCAGTGTTGAATCAAAGATTGAACCAAACCTCCCAAACAGCTATCAGAACAGCTATAAAGCTCTCTTCTATAGACATCATGCTGGAATGTTTTCCTTGTGTACATATAGCTATAGTTAGTGTTTTTCTCTTGAGTAAGCATTAAATGGGAAAAAATATCTTTCTATCCAAAAAAGGATGGATTTTTTTAGCAAAAGTATAAAATCTCAAAAGGTCTGCAATACTTTGGCTAAAATAAGTTTTTGCAATTAAAAACATAACTTTTACATCATACATTTTTATCAGAAGTGATACAAGAACAGCAATGAAAACATCCAGTTAATTATACTTAAAGGTGAAGTACCCTATATACTGTATATTCACAATAACCTGTACACAAGTAAGAGTTACCTACATATTTTAGTCCATGTGTTTTTAAAGTGTTAAACCATAAAATACACAGTTGCTGAATAAAAAGCAGCTTTTTCCTAATCTCTCTCATAAGTTATATCTTGATTTGTAAAACAGACAGACCAGTGGGAAGTATTAATGTGCCCCCTATGTCTATTGCAGATGTGGCCGGTCATTAGGTTTGTTAAATCATGTCTTTTCGCAGCATTAATGTTCATGAATTCAGATAGAAACTCGCTGTTTTTTGTCCTGTGTAGCCCACTCCACCTTTGCACTAGACATAGTTAACAGCTCATAGACTCGAGCAGTTAAGACTCTTTCCAGCTAACAAAGTGCCATCGGGCATTACAACTTGCTTTCCTCTATACAGCTATTTACAGGCTTTACCTTGTTTATACCCAAATACTACAGTAAAAACTGGGACAGGATAAACAGATCTCTAAGCCATCACTAACCATGCTTAAAACCTCAGAGGGACAAGCAAATTACAACTCTTTTTTCCCTCTGTAATTAAAATTCCAATTAATCTTACACATAGCGATGCATTCTAATCATCCTGTTATATTCCAGAATGTTTTTCAAATGTACTATTAAATGTTTTTGTATACAACGTTTTGGTAAAGCAGCACATGTACAGAAAAGCTGGCTACCTGATGATTCACCAGACACTGCTCTAGTATCACTTGAAGAAATTTACATAAAGTAGTTCTGATTCATTCAGTCATGACGTGTTTAGCATTACTTTATGTTGAGGCAGCTCTTTTTTAATCACCACTGTATGAATGCCAACTAAATAAAGGCAAAAAGTGTATCAGTTATTGAGGATTCAAAGCCATACAAAATGATCAAATAAAGCTTGCTGTATATAAACCCTCAAAATCTGCACTTACTTTGTTGCTAAGCCCTGGAATTCTAACCTTTACCTATCAAAACAGAGGTCTCGTTTCTCTAAAAGACTACTTACAAATTAATGGTTATGCTCCAGCTACGTACCAGAATAGATATTTATTTACCTTTCTCTAAGCTCACTATATCTCCCTGTCTTATGTCTGTCATACTCTAATGCCTTGAACCTTTATTTTATTACTATTAAATCCATATCCAAAATCTCTCCTCCTTCCAACCATATACCTCTTATAGAAGTTGTTTCAACTTTTCCTACCTACCTCCCTGCTTTCTGTAATTAAAATAATAATTTAAACACTGTCATTAAAACTGCACTCTCACTTTTTTCGCAAATATATATTATGCACATTTTAATCGTATTATATTACTATATACGCATAATTAGCTTCATAGTCTCAAATCTTACTCTGGATCAAATCTCCTATGAATACGGTCTGTATTTATTATTGTATGTATATATTTCCCAGAATGTGTAAATTAATATCTGGTTTCATATCATGTAAATAATGTAATTGTCTCTGGAGCTTTTCTCCCTAGGCATGTGTTGAAAATTGGCACATACCCAGACAGGTCTACTTTGAAACCTTGAATTACTAAAATTGTGAATTTCACATGATTGAGATGAGAATCATGACTGTTCAAAACTCTGAAATTTTAATTTATCGACACTCATTATTTCGAAAACTGAAACACCAAAAGTTTGACATATGAAGCCTCATAATATCAAAATTCATGTTGTAGTAGTTATGTTTGTGTCCCTCTACCAGTGCACTATTTACAAGAAAGCCTATGTATAAATATCTTGTTTTTTTACATAGGAGTATCAGGTGCTGGCAGTCGTTTTGACCAGAAGTGATCGTGTCTTGTGTGATTGACGTTCCCCTTCATTTGAGTGGAAAGGGAAATTTGCCCATTACCTCACTGTAGTGCGATCTAGGAGTTGGTATATTTAATTTACAGGGGGTGTGGGGGTGCAGTGCAGCACAGTTCTCCTGCAAAAACATACAAAAGAAAAATTGTTGTAGCTAACCTGTTGAATCCCCGATGAATATAAATGCAATGTGTGAAGATGACACCATGAATATTCATTGGTTATTCCAATATGTCTAAGAAGTCATAGTGCATTAACTAAATATTTTATAACTTCAGCAGCTTTGCTATAACTTTCAAAAACTCAACCATTTGCTAAAGTTATAGTAACCACTTGGCTTTTGCATTATTGTATACATTTATACTTACTGCAGCAATATTTCTTTCACACTGTTTTTCCAAATGGTAAATGTATCATTCAATTATTACCATATGCTTGCTTTTTTTAGAAAATGTTGTTGCATAGAAATTTGTTACAGTTCCTGGTACATTAAACGTAATCTCCACCATTTTGAAAAGGTACGTAATATACATCCCTAAAGGTATAGATGTCTGAATAAAGACTTTGCTTTAGTTAACCCATACGTTTTTGAAATAATGAATGTCAATTTTAAACTGTCAATGTTTTCAACAGTCGGCATTCTCGTCTCGATTATGTGAAGTTCACGATTTTGGTAATTTGAGCTTTCAAAGTAGATCCACCCAGATGGACAACCCCTGTTAAAAAAATGTCAAATAAATAAATAAAAATAACAGACAAATAGTAACTACATTATTTGTTGTACAATCATACCTGTCAACCTGGAAACATCAAAAATCTGGCCAAAGGCCCATGAAACGTAGGTACAACTGGCCAAAATCTGGACACTGATTAACTTTAAATTTACATGCATAATTATGTAATCCCACCCAATCCAATATAATTGTGGGATTCCAACATTCAAATGCAAATTTAAAATCAGACAAAATATTAAATAACACAAAATATAACCAGAATGATAGTGTTTTATTTATATTAACATATGAATTTGCATCAAACTTTGAACTTATATAAAACTAAAATTAAATTTTCTTCTACAAAAATAAAATTAACTGTTACACTAATGTTACACAAGGTGGTAGGAGAGCACCTGTAAGTGCCCTAGTAAAAATACAAATATGTCATTTTTTAAGATATCTTTTTTAATTGTACTTGTTAATGTGCTCACACACTCACTCATGCATGCGCATGTAGTGTGCTCCCATTTCCATTCTCTCATTGGCAGGTTTATGCTTACAAACCTAACCAATAAGAAACCAAACTGATGTCAGCACTTGCTGTAACTGATTGGACTTCATTTTACAGTATCTAGGATACAATCATAGCTCTTGCTCACTTCACCTCCATCCTTTCACAGATTCAAGAATTTCTTTTCCCCAACTACACTTCATGGGTTAAGAGGCAAATCATGTGCCCTGGCTTAACACAGAACTCCTTGTAATGATATAAAATAGAAACAAATCCTTAAAAGTCTGGAAACAAAATCCTGATGATAAGCAATTGCAAAAAAATTCTTACCCAATAAAGGATTACCAGAACAGGTACCAACACTGCCAAATCTCAGTACTTAAGGCTTAAACAGGTATGTTCTGTTAACCATAAGTTATTTTAGAAAAAGAATTAAAATCTAACAGGAAAAATCAATTCCTCTGCAGCACATAGAGACTCTAACAACAGAGTTGTTGTAGATTACAAAACATTCCTGTCTTCACCCACAGAAATAGCAAGTGCATTTCTCCCAAGAACCTCTATAACATAAGATGTAAAAAGAAACAACCCTCATTAATACCCACTAGCAGAATAGGTTGCAACATTTTACTTTAAAGATCAAAAATAATTCTTTGCACCAGTTAGCAAATCCAGAAAAGTTATTGAAGTACTGAATTTGATGCCTAGTGCAGAGAATTTTTTTGGTTCCTTGTTTCATCTGCTGGCTGTTTTTTGAAGTTCTGATACTAGTTTAAAGGGACACTATACCATTTGAAATAGCAGTTTCTTGCCATGGACCGAAGCCTAAACCTTACTACACACTTCACTAATCACCTCCCTCTGTGACATCACTCATTACAACCACACCCATGGCATCAACATTTTTAAATGCATGCTCAAACTTCTATTCCAATCATGTTTTTGTCCCTGTGGAAGAAGATTTTCAGCTTTTGGGTTCCCCTGCTTCACACAGTACTGCTTAGCAAGTTGTTTTGTGTTGGGAGTTCCTCGTAATGATATGATTTCTGCTTGTTTTGGTAGCTTATGGGGCCGATCATCAATCATCAAAACAGCAACTCTGCTTAACTGGTTCATAAAATATGGTAGCAGCAGTTTTTATATACATTTATTTCTTCTTGTCTTACTGGTTATAATGGTAGCTACCAGTAAATGCTATTTTCAAATTGTGTTTGATATCTGCATTTGCCAGCAATGCTTTTGTATTTGTTTAAAATTAGTTAAAATACTGGCGCTGTAGTCATGTTGCAAATGGGAAACAACATATGTCAATCGTTCTGTGCCTGCATAGAAGCAAAGTCTTTTCAGATATCATTATTTTACCTTATTCCTTCATTTCCCAGTATGTCTCTGATTTTGCCTAATTTATTTGCCATCCTCTTGTCAATCTGTGAATACCAGCATGTGATTGTCATTTCAACTAAAGTCAGCAAATGCATGCTGATGCAAAATTTGTCCTGTTAAATATTTTGTAACTTCTTTAATTTGCCAATAAAATATACTGCCTGCTACATTCACTGTGCAATAGGTAGAAATATTTTTTTCCATTGAAATCAGCACCAGCCAGTGCAACAAGGAACACTTATGCAATTACATTTACTCAGTGCAGATGACCATACTGATTCTGCATAAATGAAAAGCTTAGCACTTGTGGGAAGTACTAGTTAGTATAAACCACTGATTTACTTTACCAATCGACAGGGAATGCAGCTAAAATATAATTCAACTGTTTCAGTTAGGTGCAAGGAAGTGCACATGAGATATATTTATGGGAGGCGCTACTTACGTTTGAGCTGTTAATTTACTTTTACAGTTATAACAGAATGCTACTAAAACATTTAACTACAGTAGAACCTCCATAGTTGACCACCTCCCTACATTGACCACCTCCTTAAGTTGACCTAATTTTCATAGACTGGACATGTACCACATGTACTCAATGGAAGACCAACCTCTATATATTGACCACCTCTGTAAGTTGTATCTTGGCCATAATTTACCCTCTATAATTTGACCAGTTGAGTCCACTCTACACCAAGGGGTAGAAGGTGTGGGCTTTGCCCCTTAGTTGTATTATTTCTTCTTTAGTATAAGTTCTTTTTTTTATGTTTTATTATTACTATGTATTGGATTAGGCCTAATGTCCTATTGTTTATCATGTGTTGCTGAAGATTTTTTTCAACGTGAAGGACTGGTCTGAATTGTAGGTGCATCCTACAATTACCGAAAAATGTTACAGCTAATCAAGACATGATGGCTCAAAGGAAAGAACTCAAAGAGCTGACATTGAAGGAAAAGGTTGATCTTCTACATTTTCTGGAAAGCAGCAGCCAAAGAAAGACAGCAGAACATTTTGGTATTAGCAAGACCACAGTTAGCAACATCCAAAAACGTAAACATGACTACTTGGAGAAATATGATAAGGAAAGCAGAGACGTACACTGGAAAAGGAGGAAAACTTCCCTGGATGAAGTCAATGAAGCCACATTAAGCTGGTTCAAATAAATGAGGGCCGTTAATGCCCGAATCTCCGGGCCGATGATCCAAGAAGTTGCTAAAACATTTGCACAGGAATTCGGGGTGGCAGATTTCCAAGCATCAAGTGGTTGGCTCGAGAAATTTAAACTGCTACACGAGATCTCCCAGAAAGTCTTGTGTGGTGAACCAATGAGGCTCCAGTAGAAGTTGTGGAAGAGTTCATCAAAAAGTTCCCGGACTTCACCAGAGGCTTCAAAGATGATGACATCTTTAATGCTAATGAGTGTGGACTCGTTTTCAAGGCAATGCCTAACAGAAGCCTCATCATGAAGGGTGACAAATATAAGAGCAGAAAACTTTCCAAAGAACGTTTCACAGTTCTGCTTTGCACTAGCTTACTCAGAAAGAAACTGAAGCCCTTGGTGACTGGTAAATCGGCAAAGCCATGTGCATTCAAGAACCTGAAGCCTGTAGACCTCCCGTCACTTAGAGATCAAACAAATGCACATGGATGACTGGTGCCCTATTTGAGGAGTGGGTAAGGGGTATTGACCGAGAAATGAAGAAGAAGAAATGGTCTATTCTACTGACAGTACAGAAGTGAATCATCTCACAGAGGTGACACTGAAATGTCTGCCTCCAAACACGGCCACAGAAATCCAACCTCTTGACCAAGGCATCATCAAAACATTTAAAATACAGTACTGATCCCAGCTCCTGCAGTGGGTTATTACTAAAACACAAACCTGTGGTCCGTCTGTGGAAGCAACTTTATCCGCTGCTTCAGTTAAGGGTCTGGATGCTGTCCTCTGGATCAGTTCTGCTTGGAATAAAGTTCAGCCATAAATGATACAGAAGTGTTTCAAGAAAGCTGGATTTGTCACCACCCAAAGCATGATGTTTTAGCCCCATCAGACAGTCCATCTCCTATGGCAGAATTCAAAGGAGTAGATTTTTGAAAGTTTTGTTGCAATAGATGATGAGGTGGCAACCTGTAATGAACCTGACCCAGAAGTAATTTTCCAAGCAATATTCACCAAAGTACAGACCAGTGTAAAAGTGCATGAATCAGCTGATGAACTGGAAGAAAAAAGTGAGGATGACAGAGAAATTGTGGAGACTCCAAAAGAAGAGGATGTTAGGCATCTGATAATGCAGTTAAGGTCATTTGCTATGAAAAAAATGTCCAGGTATGCTCAGTGTTGTAGCCAGCATTGAGAGTGCTTTCTCTACTTACCTTTGGAATAAGAATAAGAAACAGAACAAGATTGACTCTTTTTTCAGAAAGAATGATTAAACCATGAGAAAACAGTAAATTTATTGATTTTGTGTGATACTGTATGTATGATTTTACTGTGTTTTGATTATGTATGATTTCGTATGATATTCTCTAATAAAAGCTGTACAAGAAAGTAAAGTACATGTACATATCAGTGCAGTAGGCCTAGTTCCTTATGTTGACCACCTCTGTATGTTGACTAGTTTGTTACAGTCCCTTGGGTGGTCAACCTCCAGAGATTCTACTGTATAATGTTAAGCAGAAACTCCAGCCAGACTGCTATGGGTACATTATGCCACAATATATCTCTTTGTTCGTGGCTTGTTAAAAAAGGCAGAGTTCACCAAAACAGTACGGGAATTACAAAAACAGCTTGAGGCAGCAAAAGTTAAATTACTATACTATGTCCATACATTTGTAGCTCATTGACAAAAACAGTATGAACCTAAGCGTAACAAATTATACTGAATTAAAAGTAAGCTATGCTAACCTGTATCTCTTCATTCATAGCTTTTTGGTAAAGCTAGGAATCACCAAATCAGTACAAAATATACAAGAGCAGTTCAAAGCAGCAAAGATTCAAAGGCTGCTCTGTATTAGAACTTTTGTAGCTCTTAGACAAAAGCAACATTCAATGGAACATAGCAAAATATACCAAAAGTGTTCGAAATTAAGTGAATTATAAAGCAGCTGGCTCCTTAAGTGACTTTTGTTAAACACAACAATTCTACAAAATAAAAAAATTAAGTGCTTTTGTCCTTAATCTATTGGGACTTCATCAGAATTTATATCAGATGTGCTTATGGGAAGCGTTACTTACTCTGAGCCATTAATTTACTTTTACCAGTCATCATGGAATGCAGTTAAAACATATAACTATAATGTTGCCTTCAAAGACACAAGGTCGATGCAATATCCTCTCTGTTTGGCTGTCGCAAGGCAATCAGGCACTGTCTCACAATGCAGATGTCATTACACACACCCCTGTATGTTGATAAAGTTGTGGGATACGCCAGCAATGCATGATGATGTCAGTGTTAAATAGATGTGTAAATAAAACAAAATGGGGACTCTATGCTCCAGACCAGAAGTGTATCCCTCACTGGTAAGATCAGACCATAAACTAATCTCACTGGATATTCACATCCCGACCCCACCTCCTGCCCAGAAAACCACAGTGAAAACCTTCTCTAAAGCAAATTTCACACTCCTCAAAACTGAGGTGGAATCCTTCAAAGCCCCCGGGCCTGTGGAAAATACGGCCCAGACAGGAGAATCCTTTATAAATGCATTCTATGAACACCTTCAGGAATGCATGGATCATGCAATCCCAAATAAAACCAAGACCCAATCCTCCAAAGGCAGACGTCCTGTTTGGTGGACCCCAGCCATAAACAAACTATACAATAGAAGGAGGAAGCTACTAAATGATAGACAAAATCCCAAAAAGGGAAGGCATCTCAGATCAGTATTAGCAAAAAACTACGGGCACTCATAAAATCGTCTAAGGCCAGCTTCGAGAGAAAATTTGCACAGGACACTAAGGGTAATCACAAGGCTTTCTTTAGTTATGTTAGGAACCTGGGTGGGAATTCCCAGATATGCTCAGAATTAGTCCAACATGACAAAAAATACACCGAACCCACAGACATTGCCAACATCCTAGCTGACAGGTTCAGCGCAAACTCCCCTCCCCACCAAAAGGGCAAATATCTTTCCCAGCAGAGTGCTGCCCCCCCCAAAATCTCAGATGCTCAGGTAAGTGCCGCCCTCTCCAAAGCAAAAAACACAGCATCAATGGGACCAGACGGTGTCCCAGGCTGCATCCTACATGAACTCCAAGAAGAGCTAAACCCAAACATAAAACTACTGTTCAATCTCAGCCTTACTACAGGATATGTACCCAAAGAGTGGCCTACAGCAACAGTGGTCCCTCTCCACAAAGGTGGTGCCTCAACGGATCCTGGAAACTATCGCCCCATAAGCCTGACTAGCTTGGTCTGCAAAGCTATGGAAAGGATCATCATGGACCTCATAAATAAAGATATTGGGGACCTACAGACACTGGATCCTACCCAGTTTGGCTTTGTTAAGGGCAGATCCTGCCTCTTAAACCTGGTTGATTTCTTTGAAACAGTCACCAAGGCCATTGATGAGGGGAAGGTGGTCCACACAGCCTACCTGGACCTCGCAAAAGCCTTCGATACACTACCCCACTCGGGCATTATAGATAAGCTCACCAGCTTAAATATAAACCCCTATGTCACTAGATGGGTTGCAAACTGGCTCAAGGACAGAACCCACATGGTTAGAATTGCTGGAGCCATGTCAGACTCCAAACCAGTTACAAGTGGCGTCCCACAAGGCTCAGTCCTGGGACCTCTCTTGCTCGGTATATATTTCTCGGAGGTACAGGCCAACACGGAAGGACTGTGGCTGACCAAGTTCGCAGATGACTGCAAACTGGGCACCATAATCGACTCTCCAGCCGACACAAGCATCCTCCAAAAGGGCCTCATAGAAACAGACAACTGGTGCCAGAGCCATGGCCTCAAGCTAAATGCCAAAAGGTGTATAGTCATCCCCTTTGGCAAAAACAAAGTGCCCACAAATTACCACATAGGTGGTAATCCATTAAGTACAGAAGAAGTAATTAGGGATCTGGGGACCCAAGTTGATAGCAGTCTCTCATTTGACAACCACGTAGCCAAAGTGGTTAGAAAAACATTTTATATAGCCCACCTAATCATGAAGGGATTCACATCTAGATCAGGGGAGGTCATCATGCCTCTTTACTCATCCCTCATCAGGCCCATAATTGAGTACAATGCCCCTTTTGGGATGTACCTTACCAGACACCTGCAGCAACTGGAAAGACCCCAAAAGTACCTCACCAAGAGGATCAAAGGGCTCAAACAGATGCCATATGCTGCCCGGTTAAAGAAACTCCAGCTCTACTCAGTGGCATACCGCCTGTTCAGGGGCGATCTGTGCCTGACATATAAAGCCATGTCCAACCCGGAATTAATGGACATGCTGCACCTCAGAAAATCCAAATCCCATCAAGCTATGCGCTCGAGAGACTTGAACCTCAGCACTGAAATAAATAGGACATGCTGGAGGGACAGATTCATAACCCAGAGGCTCCCTTCACTCTAGAATAAAATCCCAGTCCAGGTTAGGCAGAGTCCCTCATTGAAACTCTTCAAGAGGAATCTTGATGAGTGGATGGGAGATCGTAGGTTTAACCCGGGTATCACTTCTGTGTCACTGTTAGACAGAGGCACAGTATACTAACCTCGAAAAAGGGCATAGCAAAATTAATTTAAAATGGGTGGTGAAAGCCAAACACATTCTGGCTAGGCTTATAAATGCCCTAGGGCAGATAGCCTAGTATGAACCTATGAACCTAAAATGACAAAATCAGGACTTGAAAGAGCCACTCAGGAATTCATGGCATCCAATTATTTTGCCTCCAAAATGTGAAATACCATGGAGTTCGGTACAGTTGAGAGGTATCTGCACAATCAAGGTAAGTGGAAGTTTAGTATTTGTAACTTGTTAAGCATATGGATGTTGTATGCACATTTATCGGTTTAGTTTTATTTGGTTGACTAGGTTATCTAGATGGAGTGAACTGGATTTTCAGTTATGGGAAAGGTTGGGGGATGAGAACTTCAATAGTTAGCATAAAAAATGCAAGTATATCTGGTTAGACAACATCCTAGGTACAAATTATTTTCATACTGAGTATAATGCCACATGCGTTTAAATTAAAGGCATCAGATACCCTTATTTATAAACATTCAAGCATAAGTTATTGAACAAACAAATGTATTAGGAGTTTATATTTTGAGAGTCAAAGTCATGAAGTGTAGGATAACATTTTCTTATTGCATGGAATTAAGTTTTAGTCAGTCTATAAATTAAGGTCACTTAAATACACAGTCCATCTACAGTACTGGTTTTAACATCAAAGACCCTGGTAATTGAAATTCTTAACCTCGCTGAAACCTGCTGGTTCTTTAGAGTGCTGCAAGTTGCTGTCTGTTGATTATTGCATTTCTCACAGAGGTATAAGTGTGTGCATGTGAATGGAACTTAGAAAAGAGACTTAGAGCTTAGGCCAGCTGCTGGCTCTCCCTGAAGTTGTACTGCCAGAAACAAGGCAAAGATTCCAGTCTTATAGGCTGTTCATTCCATTTATAGTTATGTGCATCAAAACATTTTCACAAATCCAAACCAGAAAAACACATAAAGAAATACCCCTTATTATGGTTTTAATATGATACATTTGACCATCATTAAGACGGGTATATAGATGCTATCAACACTCATTGGGATACTTTGCCTCAGACCAGAAATGTATCTATATTAGATGTTGCAGACTAGAACCAAGATATAATATCATTATGAGCAATTCTGCAAGGCATGCCTGCATCAGTAGTATATTCTGGCTATTAGAAAATGGCCAATGCGGAATGCACTGAAAATTAGTACATGCCTTCAACATAGCCTGACCTTGTTGAAGACTGGCAGAATAAGATGAATTGCTTGTTACTGTACATAACATTTTTTTTGCCAGCTGCTGTTCACTTCTAGTTCCTGGTTTCCTCACATTACTCCTCCACCCAGGGCTACCACATTATGGGATACCCTAGATATGCAAGTCTCACCACTCCAAATGGGAAAACCTCTCAGCCATTGAGTTATGAATGCTCTTGTTATGGGGAAGAGGAACAGAGAAGCTGGGGCCATCACACTGCACAGCCATCTGGATTATCCTTTAATGCTTACCTTCTACTAACATGAATGTCAGTCAGAGATGTATATGCAATACTGTGAAAAAGGGAAATGTCCCAGCTCTGAAACTTGAAGAAATTATTAAAACAAAGTCCAGGGTACACACTAGGTTAACATCTTTGGTTGAAAACCTAGATAAATGAGAGAAGAAAAACTTCATCATGTCCACCCCAATGTCTTGGGGAATACACGTGTATGGAGATACAGTGTTCACAGTGAACAACGATTGTCAGGTAGACTAGATGAAGTTATGTTCCTAATTTTCATTAGCAGGTTTGTGGTATCCTTAATGAAAGATGGTACCTTTAACAAAAGGAGGTTCAATTTTATGTCTAAGTATACTGATATTGTGCTCAGTTTTGGACTCTCTCGCTGAAATAATGGGATGAAATGAAAGCTTTTTAAAAATCTGTGTGATTTTTTTTCAGAATGCTCAAAAAAGTGTTCAGTTTGGCAGATTTAATCTTCAAGAATTCCATCTCTGATAAACTGAGCAATCCTTTCAAGAACAAATGATCTAATGAACTATCATCTGCATGCACCATTTACTTAAGTAAGGGAGACCTACAGAATAATCACCATGAAGAGCAAGGCACAGAGCTGTAGCTATTTAAGCAGATGATCTTTTACATTATCCCAGCATCAGCAAACTGGCTTCGTTTATGACCTTGAATAAGCAATCTAGGAAAAAAATATGCAGAGAGAGTAAGAGAGAGCGAGATTATTAAGTCTACATTCAAAGGTCCAGAATGCCATTATAGATAAAGCAGAAGAGTGGCAGGAAAATTCTGATTGCAAGATGGCAAAAATCAAATCCAAAAAATACTGTTTTAGAAGCAAAACTTGATTTAATGCACACTGAAATTCTGAAAATAAGTGGAACATTACAGGAGTACATGCGTTCTAATAACAGGAGACTCCTGCAAATGGAGGAAATGTTGTCCTTACACTCAGATTCATTATCCATGGTGCAGGCTGCAAAACAGCAGATGGAAGGCAGACTCACAGATCAAGAGTCAAGACAAGAAGACTTAAACATGAAACTAATAAAATTATAGGACAGATTCAGATGAGAGAATGTAAGATTTATGTATTCTGTCACAAATTGTTAAAATGGACAAAGCTCAGTAATTACGGGAGACAGTTAAAAACAGATACATCCCATAGTGATAAAATTTCAAATCTATCAACTCAATGAGGAAATTCTATACAAATTATGGTGGAAGGGTACTGTCCTAAAGGTGGGAGGCTAAAGGGTCTATGTGGACAATAATAACCGCAATAAAACAAAAAGGAAAATAAATCTAACTATCCCAGCAATAAAAGCATGTGGGACATGAAGTTGAAATTCAAACTTTTGTACCCTGCATATCTTAGGATCTTCTCCTTTACTAGTCTGAAGACACATTTAGACCCTCAATGAGTGAAAAGAGAAATGAAGATATCCTAAGAGGTGAAGATGGTAGCAGTTCCACTGGTAAGATGCAGGGGAGAGACAACACAAATGAGGAAGGAGTATATGAGAGAATGCCTATCAAGATCTTAATGATGTTCCAAAGAAGAAGAAGAAGATGAAGGTATGAAAGGTCAAAGGGATGTGTAGGAACAAAAAAAGTTAACTCAAGGAAGCAGCAACCACTAGTGCATGTAGCAATCTAGTTTTAATTTATTTTTCTTATTTTCTTCTCTCCATGACACATTGTTCCTTGTCTTTCAGAGTGTCATGTTTCATACGTAAGAAGCAAAAGTGCACTTGATAAAAGACCATTGACTTTATCTGGTGAAAAGGGACAGAGTGCCTTATACATAGAAAATACACGCATAACGGTCATAATGTTGAATATAAAGTATGAGAGTAAAGGAAAAAACTCCGGGGATAGGGAGGGAGGATTTCTAGTGAAATATGAAAAGTTCTAGTTACATGGATTTTAGAATTAGAATATAAGTATAAGGAACCCCAGTTTATATATTTGTGTTTTATCTCCCTTTTGTTCCTCAATAAATAAATAAAAAGAAAAGAAACAATGAGCAGCATGTTCAGTCAAGAGCAAAATGGGGTTGAAGGAACTTTAGGGAAGGAAAAAAGGGGGTGAATAGTTTCTTTCATTAGAAGATGAATGCAAAGAGTAACTTCAATATGGGGAGTGAAAAAATGAAAGAAGGAGGAAGGAGTTACTGACTAAATGAACAAACATATTAAGGGTGTCAGTCACGTGCTGACTGTCTGTTATGGAATATGGTTCTCATCTTGAGGAACTGTCATAAGACAAAATGTTATACAAAAAAAACAATAAAATAATGAGTAAATTATATTGAGTGTAAGGTTGTTTTTGTGACAGTAGCAAAATAGTGTTGCTGAATGGAGTGATATATATATATATATATATATATATATATATATATATATATATATATATATATATATATATATATAAAACAAATAATAACAGGTTGAATGTTCCAAGAATAATTAGTCAGTGGGCACTAGAGAATGCAAAAAAAGGTTTATGAATGGATGAGTAAATGTAAAGGCAAGCCATGAAAGGAAATCAGACACAAATGACCAATGAGGGAGTTAAGTCTTATGAACCTCAAATGTAAAGGAAACCACAGGAAACTTCAAAAGTCTGGGTTACAGGAAACACAATGGAATATACAGGAACACAAAAAAGTTGTTCAGACAGAGTACAAGAGAAGGTGAATTTGCTGGTCTGGTGAATGAGAGGAAATTGGGGGTTGCCATACTGATTCAAAAGGGGATAGGTCAAAGAACAGTGGAACAGAAAAACATGTATAAAAATTGAATATATGCTGCTTTAAAAGGTAATTGGAGAGGTCAGAATTTCACCTCAGTCTCCTGAGGTCTGGAGTTCAGAATAATAATTCTATAATAGGAGAGATCATAGAGTTTCCTATGGGAATGTTAACTAACCTATAGAGTTGAAGCATTATCTTGGATTTCATAGATGTAAGTGTGTATAAAATGCTTTTAATTTCTACAAAAACACTTCTTGATTATCACATTGACATTAGCACCAAAGTTTTGGTTTATTATCTACTGTGGAACTCAAATCTTTGAAATGAATGCCAGATATCATGGATGTACTATGTTCTTCATCTGTAAATATGTTGCAAGTAATTGCTATGTAAATTGTTAATCGCTATGTAATCCAATGTAACTACTGTCTGTTTATTTTAACTGTGGAGCTTTTCTCCCTGGGCCTCCGCTGAAAATGGACTTACGTCCAGTCGGACACTCCTGGTCAACAAATATAAATAAATAAATAAATAAATAAATAAATGTCAACAGAGTATTTAATGAATATGGACAACATTAATTAGTTGTCCCAGTATGTATGATCATACATTTTTATTGTTCAACCCTGTTTATTTTTTAACCAGGTATATAGGTTGTTTATTAGACTTTGGTAGTAGGATTTATTTACTGTCTATGATTATTATAACAATCTTAGAATTGTTCTCAAATTTTCTTATTCAAATGTTCTCAGTAGGCTGTGTGGTCAAAATAAAGGTGAAGAATGAGAAGGGGTTAAGGACTAAGACTTAGGGTGCCTTCTTAAATACTGGATAAGGGTCTGAGATAGAATCCATGACTTTAACATAAATGCAGTGTGCATTAAGCCAGTTAGTTAGCCATGAAATAAGCTGGAGCATGTCAATCTGTCAAAGGCAGTTTCAGCAAATGCAAAGAAACCAAAGCCAGTTTGCCAAAACCTCCTTCCATTAAAGTGGTGATTGCTTTCTTTTCCACTGTTGTGTGACCTTGGAGTTGCTATATATCATTCTGTGGTGTGTGGGGGCTGTCTTCCCAACATGGGTGGGTGCAGGGTGGCTTGCCCCTGCAAAAAAAATTCTTTCAATGATTGCTGAAGGCATTTCTGGAGAACTGGTTTTGGTTTATTTGCATTTGTCAAGAACACCTTTGATGGATTGATATGAATCCAAAATAATATATTATTGAATTTTCTGAAGCTAATTTATTTAATATAATGCAGCGTGAGAAGAAACTGAGTCAAATACTGTGGTCAGATCTCAACAAATGACATCAGCAAAGATACTGATAATAGTTAAGACAACCACAAATCTGTAGACACTTGCCAAACTGGATAGACATGAACAAGCACTTATCTACCCATGTTGGTTATTATCAGCCAGAATCAGTAAATGTGGTAGCATTCATTTCAGTAATATTCATAGCATTCATCAAGTATTCTCGTATGACTGAATGGCTTATTTTGCACTGCAACACATGAGACCACTTTCCAAAGCTAAGAAAGACAATTTATAAGCTGAGAAAAGGTAAGCTAACATTTAGCAGCAAAGTCCCTAATAAGATATATAAAGGCCCACTTACAAATCCATTTTTTAGAGTTTGTTTGATGAATTTGACTGGTAAATCTGGACGTTTATGACAGTGGTTAAGTAATAAGGCCTTGTTGTTCATAGGATAGAGGTTCCAATTACTTGAAAATACTTTTGTGAACAATTTGACAAGCCACTGTTGTTTGTTTTCAATTGGTCCTATACCTTGAGAACAAAATTATTTAGTTTCATTTTTCAATTTGTTCGATTCCTTGGGTATAGAGTTAGTTATATTTTCATTTGGAAAACTCCAAGCATACTTAAAGAAGTCTTTCTTATTACAAAATGCATGAGTTATTAAATCATGCATGTAAATTGCCTTAGTTTCTTTGTTTCAGATATAGAGCTTATTTGTGCCTTTACTTAATCAGAATTGAAGGAAATTTGTGAAGTATAGTACAGTGATAGGATTTTATTTCTGTGAGTTTTTGAATGTTCAGATACATCAAGGTTGTTTGTTTTGCTACCCTTATTGGTTTTTCCAGTAGAATTATAGTTAGTTATTACATCCTTGATTTTCTAACAGCATCATTTTCAAAAGTCTATAATTGGCTTCCTATTGAAATCTCCGGACTTGCAATAAGGAATGCAGCAATGCCGAAAAACAGTGAGACTGAAAATAAAGGAGAAGAGCAAATATTGACTATTGATTTTCTTATTTAAAATTCACTTTGCAAGGGGTAAGCCCCCTTGCATCCCCCTGATGGGAAGAGTAAGTCCCTGCACCCTCTAAACTATACAGTCCATACCAATCCAAGATCATCATAACCTAGAGAAAAGGGAATATTCAAAGAAATGATAGCCTTGGACTTAATATATGTAAACAGAGATTTTCAGTCATTTGGTCTGTATATTCTAGACCACAGTCAAGTCTTGGCAATTCAAATGGTTGCAGTTCTTTACAGTGAAATTTCACTTTGTTGAACCAACTCCATTAATTCAGTTCATTTCTAATATGTTTCTTAACTTTACTTCTGGATAGCTTCCAAGTAACCCTGATGCAGTCAGAAGAACCCAGTGATGGACAGGATCAAATGTTGATTATAACAGTTGGGTAAAATAAGACAATCTATGAGATTCCTTGTACAAAAACACACATTGAATATAACTTTGTTCTACCAGGCATCTTGAATTTTAGAAGTATGAGGAGCATTGAGGTCACCATAAAACATTTGCACATTGTCACAAATTCATGGGATAAATTGTGCAACACAGCTGTACTCAAAGGTATACCTCTGGAAAAGGCCAGAATTTAGCTGTTTTGCTTACCTCTATAAGTCTAGCTTTCATAGGTTCATAGGTTCATAGGTTCATAGGTTCATACTAGGCTATCTGCCCAAGGGCATTTATAAGCCTAGCCCATAGTTATGTGGCTTTCGCCACCCCTTTAGTTTGAATAAAAACTATGCCTATCATTTTTCTGTGCCTCTGTCAAGCAGTGACACTGAAGTAATCCCTGGGGTATATCTGCAATCTCCCATCCATTGGTCAAGATTCCTCTTGAACAAGGCCAGCGAGGTGCTCTGCCTCACATGTACCGGGATTTTGTTCCACAGCATAGGGAGTCTCTGGGTGATGAATCTGTCCCTCCAGCACGTTCTATTTATAACCGTGTCAAGGTTTAAGTCTCCCGCCCTTGTGGTTCTGAGGGATCTAGATTTTTTAGGTGAAGCATATTCATCAAATCTGGGTTTGACATGGCCTTATATGTCAGGCACAGGTCACCTCTGAGCAAGCGGTATGAGACTGAATAGAGCTGGAGTTCTTTCAGTCGGGCAGCATAAGACATATTTTTGAGACCCTTTATCCTTTTGGTGAGGAACTTTTGGGGCCTTTCAAGCTGCAGCAGTTGTCTGGTCAGATACATTCCGAACAGGGCATTGTACTCAATCATAGGTCTAATGAGTGATGAGTACAGGGGGACGATGACCTCCCTTGATCTAGATGTGAATCCCTTCATGATCAGGTGGGCGATATAGAAGGTTTTCCTAACTACTTTAGCAACATGAGTGTCAAACGAAAGGCTACTGTCAACTTGGGTCCCCAGATCCCTGATGACTTTTTCTGTGCTCAGTGGATTGCCACCTATATGGTAGTTAGGGGTAACCTTGTTTTTCCCGAAGGGTATGACTATGAATTTTGGCGTTTAACTTTAGGCCATGGCTCTGGCACCAGTTATCCGTTTCTGTGAGGCCCTTCTGGAGGATATCTGTGTCAGATGTGTTTTCGACTATGGCGCCCAGTTTGCAGTCATCTGCAAACTTTGTCAGCCATAACCCTCCTGTGTTTGCTTGTACTTCAGAAAAGTAGATGCCGAACAAGAGTGGACCCAGGACTGAGCCCTGTGGGACACCACTTGTGACAGGCTTTGAGTCTGACATGGCTCCAGCAACTCTGACCCTGTGGGTTCTGTCACTTAGCCAGTTTGCAACCCATCTTGTGATGTATGGGTTTACATTCAAGCTGATGAGTTTTTCGATGATACCTGAGTGGGGTATTGTGTCGAAGGCCTTTGCCAGGTCAAGGTAGGCTGTATGGACTGCCTTTCCCTCATCAATGGCCTTGGTGACTGTCTCGAAAAAGTCAACCAAGTTTAAGAGGCAGGATCTGCCTTTGACAAAGCCAAACTGGGTTGGATCCAAAGTCTGCAAGTTCCGTATGTCTTTATTTATGAGTTCCATTATGATCCTCTCCATGGCTTTGCAGATAAGGCTTGTCAAGCTAATGGGGCGGTAATTTCCAGGGTCTGTGGAGGCACCGCCCTTATGAAGTGGGACCACAGTCGCCGTGCGCCACTCCTTGGGTACGTATCCTGAGGTGAGGCTAAGATTAAACAGCTGTCCTAACTGTGGGTTTAATTCCTCGTTGAGTTCATGAAGCACACAACCGGGGACACCATCCAGTCCCATGGATGTTGTGTTTTTTGCCTTAGTGAGGGCAGTTCTCACCTGAGCGTTGGAGATGTTTGGGGGGGCTACAATCCTCTGGAATAGATATCTCTCCTTTTGGGGGGGAGGGGAGAAGTTTGCACTGAACCTGTCAGCCAGTATGTTAGCAATGTGTGTAGGTTCAGTAATTTTCACATCATTTTGAACTAATTCTGAGCATATCTGGGAGTTTCCTCCTAGGTTTCTAACATAGCTAAAGAAGGCCTTATGATTGTCTTTAGAGTCCTTGGCGATTTTTCTCTCAAAATTTGCCTTGGATGATTTTATGAGAGCTCTTAGGTTTTACTTATAATGATCAAAGGTGTCTTACCTTTCAAGGATTTTGCTCTATCTTGTAGTAGCTTCCTCCTTTTGTTGTAGAGCTTGTTTATGGCTGGGGTCCACCAGACTGGACGCTTGCCTTTGGTACAGAGAGTCTTAGTTTTGTTTGGGATTGCCTGATCCATGCAGTCCTGTAGGTGCTGGTAGAAGGCATTTGTAAGTGATTCAGCGGTTTGAGTAATGTTTACCACTGGCTCAGGGGCCTTAAAGGAGACCACACTAGTTTTTAGAAGTGTGAAATCGGCTTTTGAGAAGTTTTTCACTGTGGTCATTTTGTTTCACGTGGGGCGGGATGAGGACCTCCAGCGAGATTAGTTTATGATCTGATCTCACCAGTGAGGGGTATACTTCCGGTGTTGAACATTTTGATCCCATGTTCGTGATGATGAGATCAAGTATGTTTTCTCCTCTTGTGGGGATGGTGACTAGTTGTTCCATGGCATTTGAGTTTATGAACTCCAGGAATCTTTGGGTTAGAGTGTTTGGGCTTGAGTAGTGTTCCCAGTCTATATTAGGGTAGTTGAAGTCACCTAGTATGATGGTGTTTGGAGATACATTTATCCCCTCCAATATTTTCAGGAAGGCCGTGTGAGGTTCCTGAGTTTGAGAGGGTGGCCTGTAACATGCTACAAATTGCAGGGCAGTCTTGCCTATGGTTAATTGTACCTGGATGGTCTCCGATGCATCGTGCGTTGCCACCAACCTTGAGGTGTGGGTGTCCTTTATGAATATGGACACCCCCCCTCCTTTCTTGGTGTTGTCCAGATTTTGGGGCCGGAACGCATGATATGAGGTGAAACCTGTTAGTGCTGGGGTGCTCTCAGGAGCCTTGAACCAGGTTTCTGTCACAGCACAGACATCGATGTTCTCCATATTGAGAAGGGCCTCGAGTGCGTGCATCTTGAGAGTGAGATTTCTGGCATTGAGCAGCATTACCCTTAGTTTTTTTCCTTTTTGGTGTTCTAGGGTGGTAGGTTTAGAATTTGAGCCTTGCCTAAAAAGGCACTATGGTAGTTGCAAGAGCCTTTGCCAATATCCGGAAGCCCAGGGGTGACAGGTGCAAGCCGTCCCTTGTGAAGCAGCGTGGCTTGTCCAGCATGTCATCCCAGGTAGACAGACATTGGATCCCCTTTGAATGACACCAGAATTTAAGCCAATTATTAAAGCTGATCATCTTATCACTGTATTGTGGCATCATTCTAGGTGAAGGTAGGATACTGCTCAAGGTCAGGGTCATACCTGCCTGGGCTACATAATCAGAGAGCTCCTCGATGTCCCTTTTCATGTAGTCCAAGGAGGTACGTCTCAGGTCGTTGACACCAGCGTGGACAATGACTGAGTCGTACTTGTACCTGCTGTTGAGAGACCTGAGTGCTTGCAACCATACTTAACATAGATTGCAGCGTCTTCTATTTTGTGATTTTTTTAAGTTTGATAGGCATTAAAACCTGGTATTGAAAAAGATGGACATCTGGTATTAAACCAAATTTCACTAATTATGACAATGTCCACTTGATCTACCATAATTAAGTTGTACAGACTTACAAATTTGTTACCAAAGAGCTATCATTACTCATGACAAATATATTTTACCAGGTAGCCTAAAAAAGTTTTAGCATTTTTGTAAATTTAGTGCAGAGTAAGTACTGACTATTATTTTTCTCATTTAAACTTTATTTTTGCAGGGGGGAAACACCCCTGAACCCCGATGTGGAGAGCAAGTCTCCATGTTCACTAAACTGATACATACCAATTCTGAGATCATAGTACCTTGGAGAAAAAGCTGTACATGGAGGATATCTGTACTAAATAACTGATGTTACTGGCGAAGAGTTCCCAAAAAATATGCTAAGTTCCTATCAATTGTAATAAACATTAATGCTAACTGTTTGCAGTATTGTCCTGCTGTTTTTTAAATAAGACAATGTCATAGAATTACTTATAAATCCATTTTTTTACCTAATGTCAGGATAACAGAAACATGCTTAATGGCATCCTTGGTGTTGGTTATACCCACAACATTGGTAGCCACAACAGTAATCAAGGTTGTATGATACCTTATGTGATCTGATACTGTAGATGGCCTGTTTTACATCTGCAGTCATACATGCAGTATAACAGATAAATCATAGCTATAACTGTATATAAGTGTGACACTGAAAGCAAAACAAGACAGTTTGAATAGACAAGGTCAAATAACCTAACAAAACAGTACTAACAGCAATGACTGAGAAAAAAATGAAGCCATTCAATTTTTCTGACATCTGAACAGAAACGAAAATAAAGCACGCAGAACTGTTTTGGAAAACTCATAACCTTAGTTACAAAATGTATATTACAGTGGTAAATATCTAACCTTACAACTGTTACATTAACAAATACATACATTTTTATTGAAGTCTTTTGTCTAGTGTGGTCTGAATTGTTATTGCCATTATGTACATAATACAGTTCCTTGCATATTTTCTTGAGGTGTATAGAACACTTGGATGTGGCACACACTGTTATTAATGAAATAATCTGGAGATTGTCTAAGTAACAAATTTATAATTTATACTTAAGATGTGAGATTGGTAATGCAAAAGTCATTATAAGACATTGCTAAACAAGGAATAACAGGCCATTTGAGGGATAACATTAAAAAACTGACATTCTTATTTGCCTAGAATGCACGAAAACTGTTACTGTTTGTGACTGTAAAATACATATATACTAATCAAATTACATAATCTGTCCAGTTAAGAAAATGTTTGAAATTGGATTTATCTTACAAAAAATGCTTCAAGACTTTCTAGTTTTCAAATATTTTATTTATATGCATATTAATGGAATAAGTGAACTTATTTGATGACCCCCCTTTTCAACTATAACCTCAGGAAAAGCAGAGAACCAATGCAAGTATTATACAATTTATAATAGCCAGTCAACCATCTTGTTTGCGGAAAGTTGGAGAAAACCATAGCGCCCTGAGAAAAAACATACAAACATGAGAATGACATACAAACTCCACGAAGACAAAAACTGAGGTCAGAACTGAAACATGGAGTTGTATATCAGAGTTGTTAACACTAAGTCATCATGTTGTCTATGAGTTACCATGTTTTGAGAGCTGTGAAATGGGAATATACTACATTAATGTAATTTGTACTTGATACCTGTATAATTGAAGTAATACAGAATTGCATTTGATAGAAATACTCTTCTTAAGACTTGTTAAACTGAATACTGAATCATAAAAAATATCTGTCTGCTGGGCAGAAACTAATGACTCAGTTAAGCATTATGTGCAAAAGGAATGCTCTGCACCAACATCTTATATACAGAGTTTTCAGAAATTTTATTTGATCTGATGAAATGTTGCCCAGTTGTTTCTTTCCAGAAAATATCATTAAATATTAAGAAATATTTTTTTATTCAAACACTCTTGTAGTCATCTACATATTTAACCAACCAGATAATAGAATGTGATAGAAAAATAGATCTAAATAAATTGCAGAGAAAACAGTCAATAATGAAGTCTAGATCACAACATGAATCACTCTCTATAGTAGCAGTAAAAAACTTTTATTGCTGTACTTTTGCTTCAGAAGAGACGTGTAATAAACTATTTCATTAACAACAGTCATAATATTCTAAAACATGTTCCCTGTTTTAACATAATGCGGCATGTACAATACTTGTGCTGTATCCACATACAGTGCAGCCTTTAAAACTTCTAGATTTAAATAATTAGGTACTGTTCAAGGAATCTGAGACTGGTCTAGCAGTCATGACAGCATAACCCTAGATTGATATTTTTTTGCAAGTGTTCTCACCATAACCGTTAAGATGAATAAGCTGAGACTAATAGATATGCAACTTTCCAATGAATGTCTCCTCTATTCAGATTAGAAAGCTCTGCATTACATCTTCGGAATCAGGAGTTCATGTCTAACCCTTGGTTGCTGTTTTTGCGAAGGACTTATGTTCTTCTACTATCTGTGTGATTTTTCTCAAGCACTCTGCTATATTTACATCTCCCAAAATTTGTTGGTTGACTGGCTACTATAAACTGTCCACATTTATTTAATTTGTCATTGCATTTGTGGCCTGAATCATGGCCCAAAATGGCACAAGACAAGCCAATTCACTAATTAGGTTAACAAATGAATAACTTAAATTAGAAACATATGTTAAAGTGATTGAAAATTGGACTTCCTTGTACAGCAAAGTATACTGACTGCACACTCCCCTGAATTATAGCCCTTTGTATAGCTGAAAATATCAAATAAAGCACAAAGCTATAGAATGGAACCCATTTGTTTTGCTGTCTGGAATGAATAACAGAGGAACTTTAACAGAAACTACTGCGAGTTTCCTTAAAATCCTTTAACTCTCAACAACTTTAAGACCACAAAACAGATCTACAAAAACATTACAATATAATGAATTATTTCAAATAAATGTGTATTAATATTCTGAATAAACAGGTACATAATTCAAAAAGTGGAGGCACCTTACTGCACCATAAGACTTCACAAAGATAGTTTGTGTCTCGAAAGAAATGTAAATTCTTATATTTCATAATACACCAATAGAATAAAAGAAAAAATATCTGGCCTTGGCATTACTCAGGGCATGACTTGTCACTACTGAATATATGTAGAAGAGAAAATAAAATGCATTACATAACTTGGGTGCTGACACATCATCCCTAAAATCGATATGAAAAATCTGATAATCTTTTATGTAGAGGGAAAGATAGGATAGCTTAAATAAAATTTTAAGTAGGATTCACTAAAATGAACTATATTAGTTATAACTGAGAAGTGTATTGGATGCCAACTCAGATCCCTTACCTTTAACTGCTCAGTTCAGCTGGGATTCATAAAAGCTTATTATCAGTATAAATGCGATATTCATGTTAATGCTGACTTACAGCAGATTGTTACGTATATTGAAAGTAAGTCTTTATGAACCCCATTCTAAGTCATTAGCTTTGATGTCAAAACAGCATGCTTTCAGAAATGCTTTTTGTCCAAGATATCTGGGTAGTAAATAAACAGCCAGAATCTTCCACAAACATTCCAGACAATCCCAAGTTAGAATGCTCCATGTTACATTCTATTAAAGTTTTTTTTTTAAGTCTAGCTACATAACAGTAAACACTTTATTTTCCAATTTGCAGGCAAACACAACACAAACCCCTTAATGTCTTTTCTTATTTTTTTTCAAGAAGTATTAATATCATAGCCTTGCAGGCTTGGCTTTTTCTGAGTGTTTTTGTTTTTTTATTGTTAAACTTTATTTATATCAGACACAGCTTTGTTCTCCTCATATTATTTGTCCTACTTTTTGACTATGAATATAATTAGCCTTTGAAATAATTTTATCAAACTATTCCTTTATAGTAGTGAAACATATAGATGGTAACATGAATAATTTTTAAAGGACTATTTATGGAAATTGATTTGCATATGGTTGTCTACATCCTTCTGTTTTTTTCTGTATTGTTCCTATTTTCCTCAAGCTACAAAACTTAAGTTATTGATGGCATACACTTTACACAAATAATTCTAAAAGGACATATTATAAGGCATAGTTCTAATATTTCCAGACCTCATAATGCAGAAGTGACAGATTAAATTGATTTGCAAATCCTTTTGTTGGGAGTGTTCATTTCCAATTCCCTTTAATAATAGTATTTCCCCTCTAGCATATGGAAAATAAAATTCCCCTAGCATAATTAGACTTTTTTCGTAATAGTATGTGTGTCATGATTCTTTGGAGCACTTGATGAATTATGGCATATTGAAAGATAAATTTGCCTCTAATTAATTCTAGGGTCCTCTTTAAAGCATTGTCAGTGCACTTTTTTTTATAAATGAGCCTGTTTATTAATCTCCAGGAGATAAGACACACATTACACTCATTAACTGTATAACAGCACCATCATTTTCCTTAATGGAAGGTTAAAAGTGTATTCTGAATAGGCAGTTAAATTGCTAATATTCTTTCATAAGTCACTATTATACCAACTTAGTGTACTGCAACAAGCTTGAAAATGTTTCTGAGGAGACCCTTCTATCCTTCAGCATAAGAAAGTCACAAGCTTTAAACCCCCAAATTGGAATTATCAGGGGAACTATATCCAGTGCATGAAGAGTCATATTTTGATTTCTATGCAAATAAATTTTAATACTTTAAATACTACTGTCAAAGAGGCAAGTCTAACAGACAAGTCTATTCCGCAGTTTAATAAGTGATGAGTGGAGAGAGGGATATAGTAGAAGCTTCCATTGTTTCAAGTAATGAAAGATTGAATTGACTTGATTAATCTACTGAATGCTGGATTTTTTTCGATGTTTATATGTTTATATAGCGCTATCTAGCACCTCCAATTTCCCAGCTAAAAAGGACTATCTCAAATATAGTACAGTACTGCATGCAACACTCAACGACAAAAAAGCATGTTTTGTATCTTTATACTTTCTTTTTTCTTTTTCATTAAAACGTCAGAAAGTATAGTTAGAAGAAAGTTCCATAATATGTTGGTTTTGCATTTTTATATTATTTATGATTTCAATAAACACAAGTCACATTCTGCTTTAAATTTCCACTATTCTCTGTATTAAAAAGTAACAGTCGACACTGAATTTATTTTTATTATCTTATCTTTGCACCAAACTCAGTCTTTCTTTCACTGTAGATGAACATTTAGCACTTTTTCTCATAACAATCACAACACAATGATGTTGTAAGTCCAGATTGGGGTATGTGGTGGCCTTAGAATACTAGATGTTTGAGAAAATGCAGTTAGTGAGTCTCCTGACAAATGGCAGAGATTTCAATGTAGTAGCAGAAAACAATGATCACAAGACTGTAATTAGACTTTTATTTAAAAAATTATTAACTTACATGAGGTGGCAAGTCTCCGCTCCAACCTCTTTGTGGTTGCAGTCCCATACTCTGTGATTCTTATTATACCAATTTTCATTTTGCCATTTCTTGGGGGGGGGGTTAATATAGCAATAACCCATGGTTGGGTGTGGGTAATGCTGGTTTTACCCACTGTCAGTGTGGCTTCATCACAAGGATGAAGCCTGAATGACCAAACAAAGCCAACAGTGGGTAGATCAACATTACCCTAATAAAAGGGTACAAAAGACTGCACTGACGTAGTCAATAGTACAACAACCAATACTACCAGCAAAAAGAACTGGACATACAAAACCAGATAAAGATTAATTCACTTTAATACAACAGAATTCAAATCCACAAAGCTTTCAGGATACATTTCTGGATGTATTCAAAACCTCATAGCTCAAGGGATAAAACCAAAAATGTAATGGGTCGGGAAAAAGTTCAAAGGGTCCAGAATCAGGAACACATTTTAAGTATAGCATTGTTCTTATATGCTTAGCTGCTAGAATAACAGGTTTTGCATTAGCATGCATTTTCTGAAGGATATGAAGTCTATCATTATTTAAGTTCTGCAGTCCTCATAAATTTGTCAGAAAACCACAAATCTTATTAGGAAGAGACCAAAAGTATGACACAAATCAGGGACAGCCAAACATATGCTCTGATCTCTTACTCTTAGGGGAAGAATCAGGGAGAAAGAATGTGAAAGGTTCAAAATCATGGGCAAATTTTAAGCTTTACTCTTGTCACCAAAACAATGGATGAAAGTAAAACAGTTCAAACCACATTACCTTGACCTGGCCAAGCCTTTTGACTCAATCCCATACTCAGGTGTAGTTGAAAAACTGAATAAACTGGGAATAAACTCTTACATAACTAGGTGGGCTGCCAACTGGCTCACAGGATGCAGGAGATCAAAATAGGGGAGGCTACCTCTAGAAATAGACCAGTCAGCAATTGAATCCTCCAGGGATCGGTGCTGAAACTTTTCCTGTTTGACATCTACTTCTCAGAAGTAAAACCTAATACCAAAGGGCTTTGGCTGACTAATGTGAGATGATTGCAAGCTAGGAGCAGTTACTGAATCCCTAAATGACTTAACCATCATGCAGAAAGGTTTCTCCCAAACAATAATTGGTGCCAGAATCATGAATTGAAAATTTTACTATTGTATCCTTTGGGAAGTCATCTACCTCAGGGAGCTACCAAATTGGCAATATCCTCCTGAAAGCTGACCCAGTTGTTTCACATTTGGGAACTTGTGTGGACAGTGACCTAAATTTAGACTAGTATGTGCCCTGTGTCATAAGATACTCTTTCTATATTGCACAGCTTATGAACAAATTGATTGCAACTACATCTAGAGATGTTATTGTCCCCCTTTACGAAGCCCTCATTAGGTCAATCATTTTGTATAATGCCCACTTTGGAATGTATCTGTCCAAACACATGCAACAACTGGAATGCCCACAGATATACCTTACTAAAAAGGTGCAAGTCCTAAACAATAGGTCTTGCATGGACCACCTCAAAGCCTTATCACTATACTTGGTATCTTACAGAGTGCTAAGCGGTGACCTGTATCTGGGATACAAGGCATCCTCTGAACCAATACTGAGACCTGTGTCTGGCATACAAGTTGTCCTCCAACCCAATACTTATGGACCTACTGAACATCAGCAAGTCAAATGGCATCAGAAATACTCAGTCCAGGTATATAAACAGAATGGTGTGGAGAGATGGATATATATCACAGAAGATACCGCTGTTTCAGAACAGACTCTCGATTAAAGTAAAAGAAAGCTCATCCCTGTCCATATTCAAATGCAACTTGGCTCTAAGGATGGGTATTAAAAAATGCACCCCAGAATTGCCCCTTGTGCCACTAATGGATAGAGGCATTTCCTAAATGCTGCATCCCTTACATGGGTCCCCTCAAATTATCTATGGTATGAACACAGTTATTCTCACTAGGGCAAATATACAATTATCAGCCATGGGATGAGGGAGACCAGTCAGGAAATGTTAATTCAAGCACCAAATGGGAAATTGGCTAAGCTTAAAATATCCTCCAAGTGAACCTATGTTAGGTTCATAGGTTCATAGGTAGGTACTAGGCTATCGGCCCTAGCCTAGCCTACAAGCCTAGCCAAAAAATGTACCCTGGCTTTCGCCACCCAAGAAAATTATTTTCCCGTGTCCCTGTCGAGCAGAGCCACAGAAGTGATCTCCGGGGTGAATTTCCCATTTCCCATTTCCCATCCAATCATCAAGATTTTTCTTGAAGAGTGCTAATGAGGAGCTCTGTTTGACATAGATAGGTAGTCTGTTCCAGAGTATGGGAAGTCACTGGGACAGGAATCTATCCTTCCAGCATGTTATGTTTATTGTGGTGACAAGGTTTAGGTCCCTATAGCGTGTAGCTCGGAGGGATTGGGATTTCTTTAAGTGGAGCATGTCCAACAGCTCGGGGTTTGACATGGCTTTGTATGTTAGGCAGAAATCGCCCCTGAGTAGGCAATATGCGATGGAGTAAAGCAGTAGTTTTTTGAGACGGTCTGCATAGGGCATCTGAGGCCAGTAATCCTCTTTGTGAGGTATTTCTGTGGTCTTTCCAGTTGTTGTAGATGTCTTTTGAGGTACATACCAAACGGGGCATTGTACTCTATAATGGGTCTAATGAGTGATGAGTAGAGGGGAACAATGACCTCTTTTTTTCTGGATGAGAATCCTTTTTTGATGAGATGAGCCATGTAGAAGGATTTCCTGACCACTGTGGCGATGTGATTATCAAAGGAGAGACTACTGTCCACCTGTGTCCCAAGGTCTCTTATCAGATTTTTGGCATTAAGTAGACTACCAGCTATGTGGTAGTTCATGGGTACAGAGTTTTTACCAAAGGGGATGACAATACACTTTTTGGCATTGAGCTTCAGGCCATGGCTCTGACACCAGGTATCTGTCTCAGTGAGGCCCTTTTGTAGTTTGTCCACATTGTTAGGAGTTTTGATTATGGCTCCTAGTTTGCAGTCATCTGAAAACTTTGTTAGCCAAAGACCTTCTGTGTTGGCCTGCACTTCAGAGAAGTAGATACCAAACAGGAGAGGACCCAGGACTGAACCCTGTGGTACTCCACTTGTCACTGGTCTGATGTCGGATTTGGAATCTGCTACTTTCACAGTGTGGGTTCTGTCCGTGAGCCAGCTGGCAACCCATCTTGTGACATAGGGATTTATACCTAGTTTAGTGAGCTTATCTATAATTCCAGAGTGGGGGATGGTGTCGAAAGCCTTGGCGAGATCTAGATAAGCTGTATGAACCATTTTACCCTCATCTATGGCTTTGGTGACTGCTTCAAAGAAGTCAATCAGGTTTAGGAGACATGATCTGTCTTTTACAAATCCAAACTGGGTAGGGTCCAGAGTTTGGAGATTACCAATGTCTTTGTTTATGAGTTCCATGATGATACGTTCCATGGCCTTGGAGACCAGGCTCATCAGGCTAATGGGGCGGTAATTCCTGGGGTCCATCGTGGCTCCCCCTTTGTGGAGTGGGATAACCGTCACAGTGCGCCATTCAGTGGGTACAAAGCCTGAGGTGAGGCTATGATTGAACATGGTACTTAGGTAGGGTGCCAGTTCATTCTGTAATTTGTGTAGAATGCAGCCTGGGATATTGTCAGGTCCCATGGATGCTGTGTTCTTGGCTTTGGAGTGTGTGTTTTTTACCTGTGCAGCCATGATTATAGGAACTTTGCATTCTTCCGGTATAGAGATGGGCCCTCTAGGGGGTGAGAGGGGGATAAAGTTAGCACTGAACCTATCTGCTAGGATGTTGGCAATATCAGTTGGTTCTGTATATTTAGTGCCATTGTGCTGTAACTCAGAGCAGATCTGAGTGTTCCCATTTAGATTCTTGACATAGCTATAGAATGCTTTGTGGTTGTCTTTAGAGTCAGTGGCAATTTTTTTTTCGTAACTAGCTTTGGAGGATTTTATGAGGGATCTCAGCTTCTTACTGAGGTTGACCAGGGAGTTCCTCCAGTCATGGGATTTTACTCTTTTTTGCAACAGTTTCTTTCTTCTGTTGTAGAGTTTGTCTATGGCAGAGGGCCACCAGATTGGCTTCCTTTTTTTGGAGGATAACATCTTGGTTCTATTAGGGATAGCATGATCCATGCACTCGTGTAAGTGCTTATAAAGTGCATTTGTGTAGGATTCGGCAGTCATACCTCTATTGTCCATCTGCATGGGTGTCATAAAGTTTGCCACTTCTGTCTTAAGAAGTGTGAAGTTGGCTTTGGAGAAGTTTTTTACGATGGTTTCCCTAATTGGGGGTGGGGGTGGGATGTGGATGTCTAGGCTGATTAGCTTGTGGTCGGATCTGACCAACGAGGAATTGACCTCTGGTGTGGAACACCGGTTTCCCATGTTGGTAATGACCAGGTCTAGGATATTGCTGCCCCTGGTGGGGGTGTGAATAAGTTGATCCAAGGTGTTGTAATGTATGAATTCTAGAAAACGTTGAGCAAAAGAGTTGGTACATGAGTAGTTTTCCCAGTTAATGGTGGGGTAATTGAAATTGCCCATTATTAGGGTGTTGGGTTGTACCCTAATACTTTCCAGTGTATCAAGAAATGAGGAGTGTGAATCCTGGGGCATGGTGGGGTGTCTGTAGCAAGCTACAATTTTGATTGCGGTCTTGCCCAGAGTTAGTTGCACTGGGATAATCTCGGATGCATTATGCTGTGCAACTAGCCTGGAGGTGTGGATATCCTTAATGAATATAGACATGCCTCTGCCTTTAGTGCTTCTTTCTGGGTTAGGTGGCCGAAAGGTGTGGTATGAATTGAAGTCTGGTAATGCAGGGGTGCTCTCTGGAGCTTTGAACCAGGTCTCTGTCACTGCACAGATGTCAATGTTCTCCATTTTAAGGAGTGCCTCGAGTGAGTGCATTTTGAGGTTTAGACTTCTAGCATTGAGTAGCATTACCCTCAGATTTTGCTTGCTTGTACCTGTTACGGTGGTGAATTTGTCATTTGAACCTTGCCTAAAAAAGGCACTATAGGGGTGGCAAGAGCCTTAGCCAATATCCGGAATCCTAAGGGCGACAGGTGCAGGCCATCTCTGGCAAATCATCGTGGACTGGCGATCATGTCGTCCCAGGCAGACAAATACTGGATCCCCTTAGAATGACACCAGAAGCTTAGCCAATTGTTGAAGTCAATCATTTTGTCCTTGTACTGTGGTATCATTCTGGGTGATGGCAGGATGCTACTCAGGGTTAGGGTTATACCTGCCTGGGATACAAGATCAATGAGCTCCTCCATGTCTTTTTTCATGTAGTCCAGGGCGGTATGTCTCAGGTCATTCACACCAACATGGACAATGACAGTGTCATATTTGTACTTATCGTGGAGTGACCTGAGTGCATGCGTTATGTGGCGGATCCTGGCACCTGACAGGCAGCTGACAGTAACTTTCTCCTTGTTTAGTCTAGTGAGTGGAACATCAGTATGCCTGACTATAGAGTCACCTATGACTAGAGTGTTGGGTACGTTGTTATGCCTTATGGGCTGTGGTTGAGTGGCACACTGAGTTTGTGGGCTATGTGTCATTTGGGTTGTGTTGGGGGTTGAGTTTGCTTGCGTTTATGCTTTGGATGTCGCTGATGCTTGGGCAGGTTTTTATTGAGAGCCTCCACGAATGTAGGTGTGTGTTTTGTGTTTCTATGTGTGTGTTTTGGTGGTGTAGGTTTTGAGGGACTATGTGATGAGTGTGGTGTGGTGCAAGTGTTTACCTTCTCCTCTTGACTGTCTAGTCCAGTCTTGGGTGAAGAGAGCTTTCCTTCCAGTTTGGCTATATAAGTGCATCTCTCACAGGTTGTAGTGTTGGGTGGTAGGCGGAGAGGGTTGTCTGTGTACATGAGGCAATTGCTGCATTGCCCCAAGATGCCCAGATTCATCAGGTAGACAGGAGAAATCACTGGGAACTGACCCTTAGACATGCCTGGATAAGTGCTTATTTATTAAGTACTAAAAGGGTAGTAGATCACTAATTGCCCCTTTCACTCTCCAATCTTCAACAGCTTCTGGCACCTCTGAAACTTCATGCTGTATTATATTGGTATTCCTTGCCTTTATATCACATCACAAGATCTTTCTTTATACTTTAGAACTGATCTTTTTCAGCATTTTTTTCCTCGGCTACTTAGGCATTATTAGTTTATTAGCCTTGAAACACCAAACTCTGTATGCAGTTTATCTTTTCTTTGATAATAAGTAAAGCTGCAGTTCTTTCCTAACATCAGATTTCTCTAATAGCCAGTCCAGTCAAAATGGAGAGATGATAAAATCAGCAAGCAAAGGAGGGCAGTATTGCTGAAACTGAATTCATCCTCAAGTCTTGGTGGGTACCGTCACAAGATAGACCCTGTTTTTACAAAATCTTACCAAGATGACATTGATATACAGACTGTATTTTATATAGCATATATCATGTACAGAAATAGGTTAAAAATAAAAAAGACAGCTGGATGCACAAGTCCAAGGATAAAAAAGTGCGTAATCCTGGTATGGGCACTGGTGCCAGGGCTGGAAAAAATGAAAGTGTAGAATCCTCAAGACACAGAAACATTCCTACAATTAGGTTAGGCCAGGCTCGGGGGTGAGAATGCCCCCCCCCCCCATTGTAGAAGGAAGTAGTAGTCCACAAAAAACAAAACCTGACAGGCCAAAAAAGAGCCATAAAGATGATTGAGTGGACTACTGAGGATATGTATTATTACTGTTATGCAGGAAGCCCAGATCTGAATAGAAGCTATACATAAAGATTAAGAGAAAAATTAGAGGAAAGAAACATACACAACAAAAATTGACAAAAGCCTCAAATGCAAATTTTCGTTTATTAATACAACAGATTCATGAAAAACATTATATAGACCAAAAAACCTTGGGCCATTTTGGAAAAGAAGTAACAGGGGAAGTAGGAAAATATAAAGAACAAAATCTAGAGATTTTTGAAAGGTATAAAAAAGAAACATGGACATGGGAAAGAAAGAGAGATATGATATGGTACAGTATTTATGCAAAGGAGAAAGCCAAGCTAATCAATACAAAAAAGCAGTTCCAAAGATATTTGAAGAAATATACAGGCAAAGGCACCCAGGTATGGAAAATTTCACAATACAAAAAATAATATCACAAGGGGGAGCACAGAACAGAAGATTAGTAAAGTAGAAGTTACACAAATAGAATGTGAAATTATGGAATATCTGCAAAGTGAAGGATTTAGTGTAGAAAGTCTAACACAGGTGATGTCATAGCATGATGGAACAATGAGTCCCTAAAGTGAGGAAACACAGTATGAGTGGGAGAGATACGAAGAAGAAATATGGACATGGGAAAGAAGAAGAGATTTAATATGGTGCAATATTTATGCAAAGGAGAAAGCAAAACTAATCAATACAAAAAAGCAACACCAAAGATGTTTAAAGAGAAATATAGGCAAAAGCATCTGGATATGAATAATTCTACAATACAAAAAATAAAACAAAGGGAGAAGCAGAAAAGAGGATTAGTAATGGAGACATTAAAGAAACAGAAACTGAAGTTACGATGAAATGAAAGATTTAGTGTAGAAGATCTAACTCTGATAACATCACAGCATTATAGAACAATGAGTCCCCAAATTAAGGAGAAACTGGTGGAGCAGGAAGCATCTGATCAGTTGCCATATAAAGATACTTTGGATCTTTCAGTAGGAAACCATTACAAAAGTTCAGTTGCGGTTGCACAGCGAGGGAAGGAGCAGGAAACGGTAGCAACTCTGATGTAGTAAATGCTGTGGAGTGATAAGTCAGTGTGTTTCTATATACAGGAGAAACAGATGACACAAAGGGACCATGAAAAGAATATGTCACCAGAAGATGTTCTGTAACTTTCTGTAGAATGGCCGCATGAAACAGAGAACAAAGAATGTGCCCTTAATTTAGAATAAAATGATGTAAGGGAAGAGTTGCTTGATTTAATAGAGATGGATAGACATATTAAGATCAGTGAAATAGATTACAGAAAGTCGGTAAGAGCCAAAATGTTAGAAGTCTGATAAAATAAATAAACACAGTAATCAAGATTGCTCACAGAAATTCATGTGATATAACAGAAGTAAATAAGATATGCTACTGTGTAGCTAAATTAATAACAGATCAAGTCTTACCACAAACACACAGGGCAGTAAAAGGGGAAGGAAGGGGAGAAATAACATTTCGTCATGGAAGTACTGAATAGAGAAATTGATTACATGTATAGTTCTGCAGTCACATGAGTGCATGCATATCTGCTGATCTCACAAGATCCAAACACAGTGAAAGATTTAAAAATTGAGGCAAACAAGTCTAAGATGACTTCTCTGCTTAGTTTAGCAGAAGAATATCTGTGTCAAGCGGGAATGGAAATCAAACCAGAAGTAGATAAAAATCAAGCAACTGAATGTGCCAAAAAATAAAAGAAAGTATATAAGATGAAGAATAAGATGAAAAAGCAAGAAATGTGGAAAAGGCATAAATATAGTTGCAAGTACAGAAAACTCCTAGATTAAAACTAAATGTTAAAAGTACAATATCATCACATTTGATAAACAATCCTTTCATCCATTTTATATTGTAGACAGCACGTTGCTTCAGAATTAAAGTGTGGTGAGAGACCTCAGAATCTGGGTAGATAATTCCCCTTGCCTTTGACTATCACATTACAACAGTGTTTAGGAAATCTTTTTACCTGGCACAGTTGATTGCAAAAGGTATAAAATCTAGATCCTAGGAAGCTATTACCCCTTTATATTCCACATCAATCAGACTTATTATCAAATATAATGCCCCTTTGAGTTGTATCTTAATAGGCATTTCAAGCAAATGCAAAACCCTAGAGCTTCCTAATTAAAAATATTGCAGGCTTAAAAGACAAGGGCTACCAGTAGAGGCTGGAAGCACTGTCCCTTTGTTCCTTAACCTACAGGCTCCTTGGGGGTGATCTGTACCTTGCCTTTCAGGCCATTATGGATCCTGTAGTGCAAGACTTCTTATCTCCACAAATCAAACAATCCCATTAATTAACAATGCACAGTGGAAAAACAGATTTTTCAAGCAATGCTTACCTCTTCTCTGGAACAAATATCCACACTAAATTAAACAATGTGACACACTTTCTTCCTTCAAAATGGTGTTAGACAACTGGATAAGCATCCACAAATTCACCCCTGGTAGTATAACTGCCCTTTTGCTCCTTGAAAAGGGAGTCAAGGTCTAAGGGTAGGTACCTGCAAGGTGTGAATGGACACTGGGCTCAGATACCTTTTATTTTCTATGATTCTATGAAGAATGATGATGATGATGATGATGATGATGATGATGATGATGATGATGATGATGATGATGATGATGATGATGATGATGATGATGATGATGATTTACAGTCTGGTGGTCTTCAGCTTACATGAGACAAAACAGCTGAAGAGAAACAGTTTCTTGTTTGCAATCATTCAGAAAGCATATGTAAGTCAACAAACCTTTGCTTAGTGCTACAGATTTTTAATTCTTTTTTTTTTCAAATTTCTAATTATTTATGGTTCTAAACCACTGAATGAATTTCATCATTATTTAGCATGTCCAAAAACATCTTTGTAAAGTTCATAGAGTGCAGAAAAAAAAAGTGGAAGAATCTTTTGGAAAATCTTGAGCTTCCTTTGATGTTGGGGCAGGTAACATCTGAATAACATTTTTGGAAAAGTCAGATAAGGGCTGAAACTTAATATGGTGGGAGGGGAAATGGGACTGCAGAAGTGGGAGAGGAATAACCCCAATGTTCATGTTTGGTGCTATCCCTGGAAGGAGCAGTCTAGGAAGGGTGGGAAGCAGAAGTGGACAATGACTGTAGGGGAAGACTGAAGTGTTAAGTTGCCTACAGTATCATATATGTTGCTCCCATAATGGCCATTTTCTGTTAGGCTTTACCCCCATATAACATTTTGGGATAACACCATGGAGGTGTGTGTGTGTGTGTGTGTGTGTGTGTGTGTGTGTGTGCAATATTGCTGCAAAGGACCAGATCCCAGAGCTGGATCATGGCCAAATGGGGCCCTATGTAGGGTAATAGACCAGACCCCCACACACACTCAACTATTCCAGTGTCCCATTACTTGGCTCTGTTCCCCCAATTACCATAAACACGGTTCAAAATTGTTACTGTGCATACAATTTTCTTCTTTATTTTTGAAATAATTATAAATATGTGGATTTGGCCAGGGCATCGGAGAACGTCTCCTGCTCTTTTTGATATGTGTTGTGGGATCTTTTACATTCACCTGAGCTACTACCAATTCAGGTAAAAAGGGCCTTAGTTTAACATTCTTTCTGAAGGACAACACCCTCAGAAGTGAAGTACCCTCATTATGCTGCACTGCAGTTTCAGTAATCTATCTACCTTGTGTGGGAGTAGAACCTACAGCCTTCTATATCAAAGGTGGGTGTACCTGTTACACCACTTACACTACTTTCAAACTTTATAGCACAAATACTGATGAACATTTGCTAAACAAAACAAAACAAAACAGTTGCACACTGAAAAGAGACTTAGCACAAGCAATAGTAAACTTTTCTCTTCACTTGAAGCTCACATCCATTGAAAATATACTGAAATTCTCATTCTTTAAAAATGCATTGAAACACACATACATTGTAACACTGCAGCTGGCCAGTAGCAGATTGAGTGTACCTTGATCCTCAGGCTGTTTTCAAACCATATGCCCGTGTATACATTTTTAGGACCATGCATAAAAGCATGTGTTCTTTGATCCACCTTCCTGATTGTTTTAAATTTGTTTAATAAATACAGCAACATTTGTAAGACTGCATTTTATATTTGTGTTTTGAACATTACATTTTTCCAGCAAGTGAAACAAAATGTATAAACCAATAATGACAAAAGGACTCACGTCATAACATTTCAACCATCTCCTCAATGATTCACAAAAGGGTCTGGCTGGCAATTGGTGTAGAGATTAAGGCACTTTCTATCTGTAAACAAGGTACAAGGTTCTAGCCTGTTAACTGGTCAGTCAGTTGAATAAACTGCCCTCTATAATTAGGTAATCACACACACACACACACACACACACACACACACACATGCATAACTTCTATACATGCAAATGCTTCTGTGTGTTGTTTGATAGTTCCATCCTGGCATATTTCATTTTTCAATACACATACTGCCCATGATGTGCTCTATTGTATTTATATACACTTCCTGTTGAAATATCTAATGCTGTATTGCATTCCATTCTAGTAGTTCAGTGAGTGCATTTGATTCATTCCATCCAGTAGATCATCTGTAAAATCCATTGCATTCCTTTCTAGTAGTTCGATGAGTATAAAAAAGTCATTGCCTTGTCACTTGGCTGTAAAATCAAATTGCTCTGTGTGAGTTTTGTCATTGGCTGGATCCAAGCATTCGGTGGCTGGATCCAGGCAATCTTAAAGCACCTCAGACAAAGATGGCAGGAAACAAACGGATGAGCAGCAGCAGGAAAACAAATTCTTAAAGTAATGCTGCACTGCTGAGATGCACAGCGGTACTTAGCCAAAAAATACTTCTTTAAATTAAATTAATGTTGTGGACAGGCCACCACCAAAGTCAGTACAGACCCTAAGCAGCTGCCTAGGCTGTCTAGTGCCAGATCTGGCCCTGCCTACTCCCACCTACATCATGGAATATTTGTTAAGCTGCCTGTCTCCAGCATGTACTTGAACTAGTGCTACAGCTGCATATCACCAACAGAGCTTCCATGATGTGAATGTGTGTCCCAGCAAGCCTGTGAACCCTGTCCTGAGGTTAGATGAGTAACTAAGCCTCACCATTTTTCTGCTCCCCTACCAACCCTAGCAGGTGCTTCAGACACTAGCCAAGCTGAGGTCATCAGGTTCATAGTCAAGGCTTTATCCCTACATGCTAATGGAGCTGGCTAGCTAAGGGCTTAAACATGCTTTTCTGTGATGGGCACTATATGAACAAGCAGCGAAAAAGGTGAGAGGCAAAAGGAGCGAGGAATGCAAGATTGTAGTCAGATTAAATTATCTTATACCATTGTTTAAATGAGTCCCCAATAAAGAGTGTGCTTTTCTTTCTCATTATATAGTCAATCTGTTTTCATAACAGGGTTCAATTGCATTTAAATATATCTGCCTCAATTTCCTCCCCAGTAAACATTAGTGGCTTCTTGATTTGACAGAATGTGGGACTGTGGATGTCTTTCTGGAGCCCTGTTTATATTGATTTAGCCAATGTCTTTGATTCATTTTCCAAGAACGTATGCATTACAGTGCTATAGAAGTTGTTTCATTTCCTATACCTGTAAACAAGTTCAAATCTGCCTTCACTTATAAATTCGAAACCGTCTTGTTCCTTTAATCATTTAAGGATGTATTCCAAGATTCAGTTAATTCTCAGGTTAATCACTACCATTTTTATTATCGCCTTTACCATATAAATCTCTGAAAATTTGGTCTTGCTGAGGTCTCTCTCCTCTGTTGCTGACTTAAGCAGCACCTTCAGTAAAAGTCATGCCAAAGCAAAAGTGAATATATGACTAACAGTTGCCTACCAACCTTAATAAAACAAGGCAGTGACTGTTGTTACACATAGCAGTCATCATCAACTCCCCACCTTGTTGGAAAACTGCTTGTCTAGATGATGTGCAAATAAAGACCATCACTCTGAGTACTCAGGCTTGTGGGTTAATCATTCTCTAACTATTTTCCAAGGAAACACTGATATGATTAAGCAAAGGTACTCCTTTTAAGGGATGCACAGAGATATACCACTTTGTCACACGGACATCAGAAGTGCAGTAGATATAACAGTACTAATACCACATGCACATACTGTCTCTGTTTAACAAAACATAAGCTATAAGCTTCCTAGCCTAAATATATAGGTTCTTCTCTCAGCCCCTCAATCAAGGAACATTCCTGCCAAGCTATGTCTAAGGCAACCTGATTTCACATGTACATAGCTCAGCTATCTTCATTTGCTCACAGTTAAACAAATGCCAGTGTTGGTCATTTCCAAACACTATTCCTCCTCTGATTTCAGCCCACAGCACTCAGATATTCATTCACCTCACAATAAATATTATCCATCTTGCTTGTAAGTTATATGAGTAGCAAGACCTTCAGTATCACATGGCCTAAAATCTGCATCTCCATTCCTCATGACAATTACTATGCGTAGAAATGTATATTGTTCTCCTCAGCTGTGAAGCAGTAGGTCACATTAAACTCCAAGCACAGGTACAATAGTGGGGTCACCTGAATCATGCACTGACTAAAACTGCACAGTTTCAGTTTATTAATTGAAAAGAAATAATACTTTGGGGTGACATATCTGAAGTCAAGAAGGCAGATGTGGAAGGGACTGAACACACTGACTGCAAATGTCTTAAATAAATTAATTCTTTCTAATATGCGTATAGGTTCATACTGAAAATAAATTGTCAGAAAAGTAGTTTTAAATCTTTACTTTTCCATTTTCAGGCTGCCTTATCAGTTCTCTTTTGACCCATTCATTCACCCACCACAAGAGAAAACAGCCCATTTGTTCTCTAGTCAAGATAAGAGCTCTATGGTCCATATGCTTCCTGACTAGGGTGAAAGCTTATTGGACGATTCTTTCCTCCTCAGAGGCAAGAGTTGGGAGTCAACAGGCTATCTTTTGTGTAATGGCTCTCCTCCTTCTCTTTAGCAGCTGATGACTTCACTGAAGTCAATATCTTGACAGCCCCCCATGTAGCCTTCTGTATGAGGCTGAGCTAACCTCACCAACTTGTGTGGCACAAGCCAGTTGATACAATAGCTGCTCCCGGAAATTCCACAACACTTCTGTCAGAGTAGGTAGTATGGATATAATAGCAACAGGCAAATGGCTGCAGCATCAACTCACCGCCATTGACAACCATCCATGTGCTTCTGTGCATGCTCCGAGGGTGTTCCTCAGATCATGCAAACTCTAATTCCTGTGTTTTTGCAGGCACCCCCCGCAAATGATTTATTCCAACTCTAAGACTGTACTCTCCTGGGTGAAAGGGTATATTCCCCAACACTGGGGATTGTATGATCTCACATAACTGAAGGGAAGGGTGAAAGTAGTACCTCCCATCTCTTGGTTTTCCAGCGCCTGTGTGACTAATCAAATGTGGGTTGTCTGGATCATTGTCAGGCAGTTTTAAACCCGTATGCCACATGACTAATTTATTTATTTATTTTTGCTCATGATACTAAATGTGAGGAAAGTGTCTCACCTCCTCGTTCAGGGTGTTTTCTACATCGTACCCCAAATATTACAATCAAGTTCAATGATGCTACATGTTGGGGAAAATCCCCCTATTACACTGAGAAACTGCAGTGCAGAAAGTTCCCACAACAGTAAAATACTGACAAGTAGCCAGACACATAGCCATCTCTTCTTTATGACAGACCTAATTCTAACTGAGAAGTGCTATGCACAGTGACCAAAAACATTTTCTCATCACTATAGAATCCCTACGTTCTAAACTGCTATTAACAAACAGGGAACACTGAACTTTTACTCCATTACTAATCCTAGAGTTAACTTTTGACACTTTTTTGTATATGCTATTCAGCTGGGTCTTGGCTGAAAAAAATTGCTGTTCGGTCAGTCCACCTGCACAGGCACCAAATGAATAATAAAAAAGTAAAACCTGACATTTTGAAATATGATTTGATTTTGCCTAATAAATATAGTCCTGCAAACACCACCTCTTAGTCACAAATGCAGTCTTATGAAGGATAATCTGTTTTAAAATGCATCATGTTTTATTCACTTTTGGTTTCTTTAAAAACTACAGCATCTGGATCGTCAAAAGAAATCTGAAGGACTTTAAATCTAATTGGCAGCAGTGAAGGAAGTTAAAATAAATAAATACAGAAACTTACATTGACAAAATGATATTTAAAACCAAATATATAGCCCTCCAGGGAGCCATGAGCATTAGTGTGTTGTACAGGGAAGAGCTTCCAAACATAAATTAGCCCTCCAGCGGTTGAAGTTTAACGAGATCTTTTGCAGAACTGAGCCAGAACAGGCAAATGCTCCCTCAAGCCTTCTTAAAGCCATCGTAGGTAATGAAACATGTCAAAGGTTCTCCATATGGGACAGAGCACAGGAGTTCTGCTCAACAAAGACAGAATACCAATGTACCAGCACATTGATTTTTGAAGTTGCGCTATGCAGTTTTTGAAATAAAATACAGAGGCTTAGTTTTCTTTTGTAAGAACCCACTTGCACGTCATTCTCAGACACAAATTCTTTTTCTTTCTTTTTTTTTCTTTCTTGCTTCCCTAGGATTCCATTGTTATGAACATAGCTCTTCACCTCTTTCCTCAAAAATCATGGGTAAACCTAACAACAGTGAGGGACAAAGGCGTCACATCAGGGACATATTCTATTTAGTGCTATTATTCACTTAGAAAGCAGCTGGAATAAATATTTTGTATTGAGGTGCATTTTCACTGTTCTGCCACAAAGATACAAAGACACAAACCTATGAAGGACAAAACACATCTTGATCCAGAATCAGGTACATTCTTGAAAATCAGGTGCAGCTAAGAAATGTGGTTATGGTTAAGTTAACTTTGTAATTAGGATATTAGTGGCTGAAAGAATATTTTTCTTATAAACATGGATATAGACATGTCTGCAGGCAGGCATTTATGTTCATGCAAAAGTTTATATGCATCCATGGATATTTGTGTGTGTGTGTGTGTGTGTGTGTGTGTGTGTGTGTGTGTGTGTGTGTATGTGTGTGTACGATGATATGCATGTCAATCAAGTCATGTAAGTACATATGATTGCATGTGTATCATTGTTCATGTGCATTTCCTTCCATGCATGTATGTTTGTCTGGACATCCAGGCATGAGTGCATTCATGCACGCATGTAAGCACATACTCATGTGGAATTGTATCCATGCATACATGCATGCGTGTACATACATGATTTGTACATGCATTCATTCATATGTGTGCCCATGTGCATCTGCATCCACATACACGTATTTGTTCATGTGTCTCTATGTGATTGCAGGTGAGTATCTGTGTCTACATGCTCACTTCATGAACTGCTGCAGGTTACCAAATACAAAACACCGATATTGCAGTGTTGCAGCGAGGAACCATGAGTGAAATATGAGCCTACTGCATCTGATTCTGAAGATGGAGACACTCCTAATGTTGTATAATTTTGGTACCCAGTGAATGCTATAGGTCTGATTTCCATAAACTGCGAACCTGATGGAAATAACAAAACTCAGTAAATACAAGCATCACTTTCCTAAACATATGAAAGGAAAAAATCATTTCGCACTTTGAGCAAAGGAAAAAATGTCTTTAAAATAATTTTTATTCTGATGGAGCAAATGTATGCTTTTGGTCTTGACTAATCATGGACAGACTGCCACAGAAAAATAAACCATAATGGTAAAGAGATGCACTGGCATGTATCATATGACAACAAAATCACTAAAAACCTTAATTGTGGGGCTTTTACTGGGTTACTACTCACATTTCTCTTCTTAAAGTTTTGGCCTCTTACAGTTATTAAAAAAATGACTGATGATTGTGGGCAGCAATATTTACATTCGGTATATTATCTGTATACTGCTATTGGCTATGTCTGCATAAATGTAAACTGATGTTTTGTTGAATTGTTCTTTTATTATATCTTTAAGAGGGCTTACTCTTTTATGTCATAATCTTCTGTTTTAAAGGTCTGATCTCTTGCCATAGCAGTAGCAAATGCCACTGTCAGTACATTACTTCAGGTAAATTGAAGGCAAAACAGAAGCAGTAGCTAAAGATAGTGTACTTTAATGAGTATATATATATATATATATATATATATATATATATATATATGTGTGTGTGTATATATATATATATATATATATATATTTATATATATATAATACATATATATATATATAATGTACTAGTAAAGAGACTTGTGCTGTAAACATATAATTGATTGAACAGTTTCCACTAAGTTATTAAAATGTAGTGAAGTAAAAGGAGAAACCCACATATATTAGTATCTTAAGTTACATATGTAATACTGGATGTTGAGGTTCCTGTCACTGACACGAATTACTATATGAGATCAAATGAGTTTAAAACAAGTACAAAATATTTAATAACTAGAGTCAATAAAAATTAATATTTTAATTATATTATCCAAAAATAAACAGTAATTAACATCAAAGGAGCCTATAACCTGGCTCAGACATTTATATCTAGTTAGAGTATATGTCAGTCCAACTGAAAGTCTCTCATTTTGTATTTAAAAACATGTTAATTAACCAACAACTTGTGTAAAAATCTTTGGGACAGTGTAATACATATATAAAAATGCATAAATGATTACTTGAGCATAGTTATTCATCAACATTCTATTATTTAGTTCATCTATACTGTTCTAATCAAGTAGAAGCTGGATGTAAAAGTAAAAGCTCCCAAAGATTTCTCTTAGGTTGACATTAAGGGGCTTCACAGTTACCTCAGTGAAATATATTAAAGTACATTTTAAGATGAATAGATAATGTTGGACTGCATTTATTTTTATAGGATTAAAAGTCTGAATTCATTGTTATCTATATTATTTGAAACAAGAAGTAGTGAATGACCAAATCAATAAAGGGAAAGTGAGGTGACTATATTAAAATAAAACGTCATTTAGCCTCTTCCTATAATGGTAATAACTCAGCGTCATATAGCTACTTAGCATTGTTAAGTAAAGGTTAGTGATGATTATTACATTTCCTGTATTATTAAAACAAGCTTCATTACATCGTGGTCTATTTTTTCTTCTGTTCAGATGCAGATAATTTATTATGTGTTATATTCTAACCATTCATCTTGCATCTATTTATTATTTCTTTTACTTCTGCAAGGTCTCCTTAACTTGCTCTTGTTTTCTAAACAGTCTCAGTTGGAGTGTAGCTTTAGATATTTTACATATAATAGAGAAATTTCAACAAACTTTGTAAAAGAGATGCAAGTTATACGTTCATTAAGAAAAGGAACCTTATCATTAACTAGGTGGTAGTGATATAACAATGCTTGCAGTTTTTAAGTTTATCACCAGAGGTCAACTCATGTATTTCAATCGGGTCTATTTTACATATTCAAATGCTTAAATGTTTGAATCACTAAAGATCGAACTTTAGTGATCGTACATTTAAATGTTCGACTATTTAAAAAAAATAAAAAAAAAAACGAATTAAAAAAAAAAAAACTAAAGGGTGTAAGCAGGGGGGCAAGGCCCCCTGCACCCACCACGTGGGGGGCTGTGCCCCCCACACCCCCCGCTACTTATATATACCAACTCCATGATCATGCTACAGTGTAGGAAATGGGAAATTTTCCATTTCAGCACTGTAGCACACTGAAGTGCGATCTCGGAGTTGGTATATATATATTTTTTGTAAATATTTATTCTTAATATATTCAAATATTTAATTGTTCGATCACTAAAGTTCGATCTTTAGTGATTCAAACAATTAACGGCTTTGAATATATAAAATAGACCCTTTTAATCTATGTTAAATTTAGTTGTTTACACCTTTTATTCACATCATATAAGACAGATGATTCTTAGACGTTTTTCTTGCTCAAGATTCTTACAGTTATAAAAGCTTCTATATAGCCAAAATCTCCCGACTGGACTGGACCTCAGGCCACTATCTTAGTATCATAATCACATTTAACTGTGTGCTTATTCACCCTAAGAGTAAAAGATTCTGAGAAGTACTGTTTGACAGAGGCATGCAGAACCATCTCACACATGTTCTTGTCCCCATAGTAATGATGCATGTGATTTCTTTTTTTTTTTTTTTTTTGCATGTAACTGCCTTAATGTCTACAATTAGCAGGACTACAACACCTTTTTTGTATGTAACTGCCCTAATGTCTACAATTAACAGAGCTATAACACCTTCTAGTCAAAAATGTTATTAGATGACACCCATGTAGACCATCTAGTCTTATGTAGCAAAAAGCTGTTAACCAGGTTCTGCTGTATAAATACTCTTTACTTGTCTTCAGTCTAATAGAATTTCCTTGGCACTGAAGCTTGAGGATAAAGTTATAACAAAATGTTCTCAAAAACTTGTACAGTTTGCTGTCTTCAAGTATTACATAATCAGGAAACACTACTACAGAATTTAAATTGTGTGTATATTTATGTTTCGAAGTCTGGACTGATTCAAACTTATACTTGTTTCTGTCAGCTTTGATTTAAATTAGTAATCATAATAAATTGTTATTTTCCAATTTCTAAACATCATCTTGAAAATAGTAACTTTTTATATAAATAAAATAATCTAACTTACTTAAATGCAGTAGTTTGAGTGTTTTAGCTTTACTTAGGAAGTTTGAAGCTATGGGTGCATCTCCAATACTGTTCCCTACACTTCCTGTAGGGTGCAATACAGCAGAATGGACAAATAGCTTCCAGAAGCCTTAGGGAAGACAAGGCAGTTTAAAAACAACTCGAGGGTCATCTCGAGGTAAGAAAAATCTTCACCTCAAATTTAAACAACATTCTTTGAGTAAAAATGGCTTAGTGAGGTAAAAAAGAAAAAGTAAAGTAAAAAAATGGCACCATGTTTACTAGTGGATGTTAGTTTAACAGATACAATTGAGTATTTAAGGTTAAATAAATGAAAAAAACAGAGATTATCTAATGTAATTAGGTTATTATAACACTTTATATTATGTTGTTGGTTAAACAAGCTACATTAGTATTTTAATAAAGATTTATACATGTATGCAGCATAGAGCCCTCCCCCAAATCACTGAAAGCAGCTGCACATATTAGATTCACTAACAGTGCCTTATTTGGAAATCAGTTCAGTTTTATTTTTGTTTTCTTTTTGGCTATATATTGTCTTTGTGTGCAATGAGATTAAACTTTTTTAAACAATTCCTTAATATTATTGCTGTTAGTTAACTATTTGCTCTGTGTATTAAATGATATTTAAACAGCATTTATTACCATAATGGTGTAAGTATGAATAAAGGGACAATCACTAACAAAAAAAAAGAACAAGATTTGATTATTTATTGACCAGTTGATTCTTTGAGAGATGAATTTGTTGTGGCAACTGAAGTCTCAGTTTTTTGTTTCTACTTTTTGACATCATTCCATGTATTTTTCTCAAATGTTCTCTTTAAAGAAGACAGGCAAAAGTCCATATCCTCTGGGATGGTCATTAGGTTACTGTTTGTTATAAAGGAGGTAGCTTCATCCAGGTTATTAAAGATTCTTGTACCAGAAGAAATGTGCATTTTGATTTTTGCTGGATACAATATTTGGGCTCTGATGTTGTTTTGTTTCAGATTTTTAACAAGTGGCCAACATTGCTTCCTCATTTCCAAGATTCTCACAGAGTAGTCATTGTCAAATCTGATGTGGTGTTGGGCAAATTTTAATGGGGCTTTCCTCCAAGCTGTTTTTTTACTCTAGTTCCTTATCAAGATAAGAGAGGAATTTTACAACAGTAGATCTTGGAGTTGCTGTGGGGGATGTAGGCACTGGCTTACAAACTGCCCTATGAGCTCTTTCTATACCAAATGAGAGCCCTTCTTGCAAGTCTAAAATTTTGGGAATCCAATTATTCAAAAATAAAATCATGTTCTCGCCTTCTGTTTTCTCTGGTACTCCGAAAATTTGAATATTGCATCTTCTCTCTCGCTTTTCAGGGTCATCAATTTTATTCATTAGCCACGTGTTTTGTTTGAGAAGAAAGTCTGTGTGCAGTTCATCCTCCTTTAATCTTCCATCTATGTTGGTTATGGCGGTCTCCATGTCCATTATTTTATTTTGATGTTGTTGAAAAAGGTCTCTAAAAACTTCAGTTTGTTTAGAACTATTTTCACTTAAATTCTCCAGCTTTTCTTGGAAGTCATCTATCTTCAGTGATAGTGACTGTAGAGTAGAAGGCACCAGCTGTAGTTCTTTCCTCAGTGCAGTATCAGATTCTGAAGACTTGGAGCTGTTCATTTTCCTTCAAGTTTAGTCTCAAATAGTTTGGAATAAAAACTTAAAAGTTTGTAAATTTAAAGTTTAGATTATTAGTAACTAGATTTTATAAAATTTAAGTATACATATATATATATATATATATATATATATATATATATATATATATATATATATATATATATATATATATATATATATATATATATATATATATATATATATATATATTAATCTCATTCCTGTCTATTATATTTATTTTATACACCTCAGAAAAAATGCTGTGCTTAGCTGGCCATCTAGGCTCTGCCCCTTGGGTTTATTTATTTATTTCAGTTTGATGACCGGGGAAGTCCACTGGGCCAAAAAGAGCCTGTTTTCAGTGGAGGCCCAAGGAGAAAGGCTCCAGCATGTTACAGACAGAAAAAATCATCATAAATAATCAAAAAATCATTATAATTACATACTTACATAAGCACCCACAACATGTTGCAGACAGTTAGAAAATGCATCATAATTAATAAAAAATCATTATAATTACATACTTACATACAAAGGATAGCATAATGCAGCATAAAAGATTAGTAGAGCAGTATAACATAAATGTTAGGGTAGGCTGATAGCATAGTAAAGACTGGGGAATAAACTAGTCTTTAGAGGAGAAATACGGGTAATGGAATGTTGATGTGGGTGGTTGAATTTACAGAAATGAATTAATTTGATACTCAGATTACTTCTGATAAGCATATTAGCCTCTATGCAATCACTGATATGGTTATACAGAGCTTCTGTGAATAATTCCATGTAGGCTGCTGTGGTGTCTGGGTTTGGAGAGGTTTCAAATTTTGACAGGTTATCACTTAACAAAAGGTAGCTTGCCTTGGAGTGGTTTCTAGCTGTTACATGTTTTCCTGGGGTTATAGAAATGAAATATCCATACTATTCTCCTGAACTTGCCTTCCACTGCATTTCACCATGAACTGAAAACTCACCTGCAATACTCAGTTGTTTCATTGGTTTATATTGCTCATACATTTATTACCACTTGTCATTTAGCCTCCAGAGAGCAGACATCTGGTACTTTATTGTAGTCCTTAATAGCGCTGTAATATTTAATTAAGCAGTAATTTTCATCAGGTGAAACATTCAGGACTAACTGCAGTGCTACTGGAATGATTTCACCACTAATCTGTACAGATATACTACTTTGTCTGCTTACACCTAAATTGTCATTTTAAGTGATTTTGGTGCAACTGTTTGACTGACAAGAAAGAATGTGAAAAAGTGCATGTTACATTGTTGGACGTATCATGATTCTGTAGCAGTACTTTATTATGTATTCACCTATTAAAGGGTTGACAGGGACATTGTCATTGAAAACTTTCACTGATGACCTAGGTTGGGGGTACATGTAGCAAATTATAATTTATTTATTTAACATTTGGCGACTGGGAAAGTCCAACTAAGACAAAGCCTATTTTCAGCAGAGGTCTGGGGAGAAATGCTCCAGATGCATGTCTTTGGAATGGGGAGGAAAACGGAGCACCTAGACTAAACCCACATGAATGCAGGGAGTATATGCAGACTCTGCACAGAAGGCACACCAGCTGAGAATTGAACTGGAGAACCTCTTGCTGTGAGGCGACAACTTTAACCACTGCACCACTGTGCCACCCTGTGATTAACCAGGCTGGAACTGTTGGGGATTTGAATCCCTTGCTGCCAACCACCAATGATGGATTTGCCATGGCAACTAATATGTGGCAGGTTGTCTGGCACTGATGGGATCTCAATCCACCACTGTCAGCCAGTGTACCACTTGGGTATGTGAGGAAGGGTGGCTTTGATCCTTGGAACTGTTCTCCTGCCCCAAATAGATCTGATAGTTAAGGAATGAGCTCCTGAGTCACACCATGGGTACCCACCAGGTTAAAAAAAAGTTTATACAAATCTGATGTAACACCCAATTCATCAAGATGTAATCTAGCCCCAAGGGTATAAAAGGCTTATGCATTGCTGCATTGAGTATGGATTTTCAACATCCACACCTAGACTAAGACAACGCACTTATCAGTTACAGAGCTGAGTGTTTGGTCTCGCACCCCAGGCTACTTTTTCTACTCTCTGTCTCTCACTAAACCAAACTATCTTCTATTGACCTTTGTCTATGGAAACTGTCTTTCAAACTAATCATTCTTTTCATACCATATACACAAACATAAACACACACACACACACACACACACACACACACACACACACACACACACACACACACACACACATACATGCATCAGAATCAGAAAAAACTCACAGGGAAGGCTGACAGAATTTCCCATTTTCCCACAGTTTTCATCTTAGCTATGTAGCAGTGGCACCACTCTAGATGTATTGGGCTAGTGACTCAGCAGTTACTGGAACCACGCTTGATTAATAGCCAAATGTATATTATGAAAAATATGTTTTACTGGTGACATGCTGTGGCAATCTCGACTTAGAGATTGAAGCCACAGCTTTGCAAACTATAGTGAAAACATAATACCCTCTCCTCAGATAACAAATAGATAAATACTAGCTACAAGATCTTAAAAGTGAGTAAAAAAGAATTTAGACAGTAAAAGATGTTAATATTCTGCTGATACAGATAAAATAAGCGGAAGTAAACATGGTATATATAGAATATGAAAACAACCTGTTGTATAGACAGAATACTTAAAGAAAAATCTAACTAATAATAGCTAAATTAATCTAGATGACTGTAGATTAAAGAGTACTGAACCCCTGCGGTTCTAAGTCCCAAAAGTAGTATATAAGGCAGACTGAAGGTTTTCACAGCAAGCTTACATACAGGTCACCAAGCAAGACTGACTGACTTTAGACTGGTTTAATTTCCAAATATATATTTGAGCTTATCCCTCCCCCATGGAAACATCAGTTCTTTCCCACATAATAGAATAAAGACCAACAGTAAACCGAATTTCTCACAAATCTTTCAACAACCTGCATAGTAATGGATTCTTCTTTCACATATCTTGGCTCAGAGAACCTATAAAGTGTCTTGTAAGTGCCTTTTTATGGCCCTTTATTTCCCTGATTCCAACTCTTGTATGACTTAATGAATCAGCATGTAGTTCAGAATCTCCCAAAACTGCCAATCCACAGAGGAATAAAACATCAGACAAATTCCATCCAACACAATAAAGTTTAACAAGACCGAGTGCTTTCATCTATATAGGATACATACTTCTTCAGAATGAAAAATGCAGCAAGACATACTTCCTTATATAGTGAACAGTCATATAATGTAGTATGCAAATGCAACTACTTAATACTAATTTGCTTATATTTCAACATGCAGGTTATAGAGATAATGTCATTAATACCTGGTGGTTGGTCAACATTCAGTCATTTGCCAAAACAACTCCTCAGTAACAAATTAGTCCAATCCCCACCTCTGGGGTTACATTTAACCTTTTCCAGTATAAAAAAGACAAACCTATTAAAATCAGAGCATATCTCTGCATGTCTAGCTAAGGCACTGTTTTTATCCTGATTTTTAATAGCATAAATATGCTGATATATCCTTACTTTGAGACCTTTTTCAGTTTTTCCTTTATAGAATGTGAAACAGGATGCTCTCTCTCATTCTTTCTCTCTCTCTGTATATATATATATATACATACATATATATATATATATATATATATATATATATATATATATATATATATATACAACACCCTTGGTGGTTGGTGTACACGGCCATAGTTCCCCCTTGGCAGCGCACCATGCATATTAATCATGGCATGCTGCCGAGGGAGATCACAGTAACAAGGATATTGAATCAGTGTAGGCAGTAGTGTAGTGTTCCGTGGTTGTGGCTTGTCCAGGGAATTCCTAGATGGATGTAATGTACAGGCGAAGATTCCCTGTAATCTACATTGCTAGTGTAGAAATATGTGGGAATTTTAATATTTTTTGTTTTATTTTTGTATTTTTTTTATTTTTTAATGCCCGTTTGGGTGGTGTGGAGCACAGCAGTGCCAAGCTGCGCTCACATATAAACAGATGACACCTGCCAGACATCTAGAAATAGAAACTGAATGTAATTAATTATTTATTTTGCTTTCTTTTAATGCCTATTTGTGCTCCGCGGCATGGAATGCAGCAGTGCCAAGCTGCGCTTACACATGCACAGGTGACGTCTGGCAGATATCTAGAAATAGAAAACTGGATGTAATTAATTATCTGTTTTTGTCTTTTTGTTTTTATTTTATATTATGAATGGCTATTTGTGTGGCATGACACAGTGCTTAGCAACGCTAACAGGTAGCTTAGTAGTATATGTGATGATATAGTGGATTTCTTGCTATCCACGTAGCTGAATAGGTAAAGTCACAGTCTAGAGTGTTGTAGTTCCTGGGTTCGAGTCCCCAGCAGTTATACCTTTTTACATTTATTGCTGTGGAAATGAGTGAGGTGACCTAAAGGGAAGTTTGATGTAAAAACAAATTTGTTACATTTGAAAAAACTGCTCATTGCTAAGCACTGTTTAAACATGGTTAATGGCTACTCCTGTTTGTGCATTTCTAAGCTTTTCTAAAACATGGTTGTGCCAGATTACATGATGCTCAGCTCCGCTAAGCAGTTTTGCGTGATGCACTTTTTTGAATGTTGCAGTATGATGTGTAATGGTGGGAAAACAGCCTATATTAAGGGCAATAGATGGTAATTCTGCAGCATTTGTTGGATTCTTATTAACCTGTTGATATGCCTTGCAGTGTTGGTAAGGGAGCATGCTTTTGGGTGCAGAGGTGGGGTATGCAGGAGTTCAGAGTATTTGTTGGACTCCTGGTTCAAAACTACAAACCCTGGCCATTGCAGGGCAATTACCAGGGCTCAGAATGTAAAGCTGAAGCCTGGGATCTTTTGGTCGGGTATCTTACCAGTGCTACTGGTATCCCCTGCACTGGTAAGCATTGTCGTCACCACTATTATGACCTGAAACGAAGGAAGAGTGGAACCTTGGACACCTGGGTCCAAGAGGCTAGGGCTGGGCATGTCCCACAGATATTTACGTATATTTGTCATTACTTTACTAAAATACAAGCTGAATCTGTGCAAAACTGGTATGCATAATGGTATGCCTCTCTTCCAACAGCTGCAGCTGAACAGGCTTGCAATGTCCAGTCTCATGCCAGGCGCCTGGCCAGGATGCACCATGAGTGTGGTAAGTACGGATATTTTCTGATAACTGTAGTGCAATAAACAATAAAAAAATACTAATAATAAGCAATAAGGTGTAAAGCAGGATTGTGGTCTGATAACTAATATGCTGAAATAAGTCCAGTAGTGATGTACTCACTGCATGTCTGTTATAATGCTGCTGCAGTCAACTGTAAAACTGAAATAAATAAAGGATGCAAGGATGCAAAAGTAATTGCTTGATAAATGTATTGCACAACCACAGTATGGTTCAGGGCTGTCTTCAGCCCACTTTCAGTCACATAATGCTCTCTATTCCTCCCACTCCAAGAACAGGATATATGGGTAAAGTAGCCCATGTTCTGTGCAGCTATCATATGTATACTTCACAGATTCTAGGGAGCAATAAAAATAAAGTGTAAAGCTGGATTGTGGTTTCATGCGAATATCTTGAAATAATTGCAGTAGGGCTGTATTCATTGCATGTCTGTTCTAATGTTGCTGCAGTCAACTGTAAAACTGAAATAAATAAGGAATGAAAAAATTAATTTCCTGATAAATGTATTGCACAACCCACAGTATTGCTAAGGGCTGTCTGCAGCCCACATTCAGTCACATAATGCTCTCTCTCTCTTCCTCCCACTCCAAGAACAAGGTATATGGTAAGGTACCCCACATTCTGGGCAGATATGTGTATACTTCACAGATTCTAGGGAGCAATAACAATAAAGTATAAAGCAGGATTGTGGTGCACTAAAATATGTTGAAATAAGTACAGTAGGGCTGTATTCATTGCATGGCTGGTCTAATGTCACTGGAGTCAATTGTTGCATAATGTTCACATGTCCACTGCAGTCATAGCTTTTGGGTTCTACTTCCATGCCTGCCAACTAAGACATATTGGCTGTCTAGTCTACTTATTGTACCTCTCAAGTGTCACAATTTTACATGATGTAATGACAACTGCCCAGTCTGTCTGGTCTATGATTAGCAGATAAATGATTACCTGGAATGCAGTATATTTGCAAATCCATTTATGGAACAAGTTGGTAGTTATGTACATGCACATTATGTGAAACAGTTCCGTGTAGTTGTGTACCTGCATTTGTTAATGCTTGGCCCGTACTGTCCCATGCTAACAGCTTGAGAGATATGTACGTGCTACATCATCTATAGAAGAATTTGAGTCACTGTATCAAATGACACTGCACACCTGTAGAAGTATGTATTAGTAGTCTGTGTATTAATATCATCTGCTGCTTCACTAATGGTATGTTTTTCTCTCTCTTCCCACCCCCACCCCTTATCTTCTTTAAAGCATAATATTATTTATTATTATGATTTAATATTAATATATTTGGTTAAGCTAACTGTTTTGTTGGCATTACGGATTATTTCATTCTGGTTTGCTGTTAACATACTTACTGTTGTGTTATTTAATGTTGTGTTCCACATAATATACCTTAATATGTATTTGGATTAATCAATATGTTCCATTACATTAATACTAACATTGATTTGGCTATTACTAACCTTAACCTATTGTTGTAACCAATTTACTACAGCGTGGCTCCTTCGGCCATGGCACTGGGGCCCAGCACATCTGACACCCAGCTTGGTGGTTCCCCCTCTGCTGCCCTTGCATTATCCATGGTGTTGGGTAGTTCCACCCCACAGGATGGTGCTTGTCCCCCCTCTAGGAGTGGTGGTGGAGGAGGTATTGTCACCCATGATGAACTGCCAGGATTGGTGCACAGGATTGTGTTCTGTGGTTTTGGATGATGGCTGTACCAGATAGAGGGCATGCTGGCCATCCTGGTGGGGAAGCTTCTCCCGGAGCCCAGCCTCCACCACTGCCACCCCAGGGGCAGTGAAGGAGCAGTGCTCATGTTCCCATGGGTGAGGACTTGAGTAATGCTGCTACCTTGTGAAGGTACCTGAGACTGAGATTCCACAACACCCTCCCCATCCAAGCTGTTCACTCCCCTCTTGTGTCACACAGCACCCTTGTCTGCTGTCTAGTCTGTCTGCAAAAGCTTCCTCCCTTTCCCAACTTACGTCTCCCACATGTACCTATGTCCTGTCCCCAACATTTCACACTCATCTTAAAACAAAACAAAATGAGCACCCGTCCCAAAAAAAAAAAAAAAAAAAAAATTTATATATATATATATATATATATATATATCGTCCCATACATAAATCTCCATTTTGTATATGTGTCCACCAGACACACATAATTTGATTCAATTGGCTTGACAACACAGTTATGTTGTCCTCACCCTTCTCTCTGGGAGTGACAGTTGAAATTCATCTACAAATTCTGTCAAAGTGCACTTTTGTTGCTGTACAAGAAATGGATAGCTATGGTTCTTCCCTATACCCTTCCTGCACATACCTACCTGCCTTTTATTATATTTACCCCTGCTTACACCCCATTTTACCACTGTCCTATCTCCCCTTTTTTCTTTTCTTTAAAGATTTTTTGCATGATGCTGTGGGATGTGGCACATTGTGCAGAGTCACTAAGCTCAGCTAAATGGAGCTATATTGATATATGTGCTTTAAATGATAATAAACATGTACAAAATTAACACCTGTCCCCTATTTTGAACCTGAGACCATTGCACCTGCAGACCACTGCATTAACCTGCTATGCCGCATAGCTGTAAATTAAAACATGTGGTTTAAACAAAACATAGTAATTGCAAGTTGCAGTAATTAATCGTGTGTAAGCCGAGCTATGCATCACACTGCATTGTGCAAACTTGTTGAAAAAGTAATGGAAAAACTGGGAGTGTAATTTCGAGTCTATTACATGACTACACCACTAGAAAGCCAAACACTAATGGCTATAACTCAAGTCTCCAATAGCAGGCAAATGGGCACCTTTAGCAGCAACATGTACAAGTATACCTGCTAAAACATTAATGACAAAATACATGTTCAACTGGGACTCTGGTGGAGAGATACATCCCTATAAAGCCAGGCACATAATAATGGTTGTAATGGAGGTATGTCACAGACTGTATGTGTGCACTTATACCTTAACAAATACACATCTGTAACAGTGACTCAGTAGCTCAGTCTGTTAAATTCTTTGCTAACAGTAGGTTTTTCCCACACATGGTCCTGGGTTCAAATACAGTGTGTGTAGCATTTAAATTACATTATTGTGAATCCATCAGTGAATGACTGAGTCATGCACTCTTTATCCACACAATGCATTTGAAATGAAATGTATGCTTTTCACTGATGGAAGTCACAGGCCTTAGATAGGAACACACTTGACATATCCCTATAGTGACAGGGCAGGTTATGCATTAATATGCATTCACAGAGGATTTTAATGTAGGTAATATAAATGAGGCCCCCTAATAACAGAGTGCAGCACACCATCATTCCATAATGATATTACAGATTAGCACAGCTACACATCTAACAAACACATATGGAGGTCCTTCTAGTAACAAAGACTGCCAGCACACAAGTTCCAAATGACTACCATAATGTAACACATGGCCTGTCAGTTGCCCAAATGTTTGACATAATGGTATATTTACCCCCTATGTTGCTCAAGGGCACAACAAACATGTTGCCTAGTAATCTGTTAGCAATACCGTTGCCTAACATACTTACCTTAAACACATGCCTTAATTTGCAGTACAATGGGTACCCTCAATCTAGCCCTGCCTCTAGAACAAGGCTGCCACAGCTCCTATAGTTACTCTTACAGCTTGTTGTCCTCCAGAGTGTTCAAACTCTCTGCCTATGCTTATTTCCTGCAGCATCAGCTGTAACCTGTAGCACATGCATCTGTATGTAAAAGTAGCTGCTACAGATACCTTCTGCAATGACATAGTATCTTGACCCCACAAATGTAAAGCACAGCATATCAGAAATGGCTTCTAATCTACATGAAGGCCATATATCTTGTTCAATGGTTGCATGTCATTGGCTGATTATACTGCACATCAGCTGTGTTGGCTGCAATTAGTATTTCAGAACTACAGATTGGTTAAGAGCCAATGACCTGGTAATGAGAACCATGTTATAAAACCAAACAGCTGGCTAGGTGAACCAGTCTGTATGAGATTGTCTTCAGTCAGTAAACGCATTGCCAAACACTTCATATATCTGCACATATCAACAGAGGAGTATTGTACTCTATCAGGTATGTAACATTTTTATTTACAAAATGATGCATAAGTATGAATATACTTAGGGGGAATGGGGATTACAGCATTAAGCCTTTCTTAGAACTGTAATGATGTAATTGATCTCCAGATTTGTTACACCCACACAGAACATACAGAACCTCAAGGGTGGAATGTTTTTTGTCAATGTAGCACACTGGTCTCATGGGAATGTCCCTTTATAGTGGTTGTAATACCACACTGCTATTTGTTTGGCACTGTTGTTTTGACATATTATCAGGAGGGTTGCCCCTGGGGGACACAATACAATGGACTCTGTTTGGTGTGTGATCATACAGCAGTATCTGTCATGGCACACATGGGAATAGATGGCTATTGCTAGTATCTTAGTTGTATCCACATGGTTAGTATGTTTGCACACTGTGGAATATGACAGGTGTGATCAAGCAGTGGATAATGCCAGCCATTCTGTTCTTGGTGTATCTCTACATAGTGTACTTCCATGTATGTGATTCTGACATGTGTTCCCATTTTTGTTGTCTTTCAGGTTAGTGCCCTTTTACAGATGCTGAGAATGATATAATCCTAGAAGGCCTCTGTCAACACCATGAACTCCTACTGTCCAGGGGAAGGAAAAACAGGTGGCAGCAGCAGGCAGCATTGTGGGCTGATCTTGTCTGTGATGTGGACAACATAGGTCACCAGAGCAGAACATATGAGCAGGTTTGACACCATGCCACAGATATGATTAATGCTGCACACAGAAGAGCAGCAGATGTGGCCAGGGATCATGGTGTCACCGGTGGAGGGCCTGCAGCAGAACAACCACTCTCAGCCACTGAGGAATTCCTGGTGAACCTAGGAACACACAACAGCTCCCAGGCATCCATCACACCATATATTGTGGATGTGGATGCGACAGTTTCCACACCAGAGGAGCATCGGGTAGGCTTAGTTTGATCAGCATTGGAATACTGTAGTATTCAGTATATCAGGGTGTAGATACTTTTGCATGGGTGTCAAGTGTTTGTTCTTTTTGGGGGGGCAGGAGGAGTTTAACTGCAGTTTGAATCTTATGCTCAGATTTTGACCAATATAACAATTAACAAAGTAAGTACTGTAAATGTGAGATATATGGATGTATTACCCTGTTATAGTGCAACATGATGCAGTGTTTATATTACCTCTCCCTCAACTTTTCACAGGTCCCTCAGGAATCGGACAAGACTGTGGTCCTGCTCCTGGGAAGCACAACACTGTTTTTTTTACAGATGTATATTTACTGCAATGTATTCCCTAAAACATCATCCAGGCCTGCTGGCTGGATTGCTCTACTGTCAGCCTGATTGCCAACTGCACAGATATTTTCTGATTGTACATAGTTTAGAGTCATACCTATGCCTTATAGATGTGACCACACTGATAGATGTGACAGTATTGTCAGGACATTAAAGATTGCCATATGTGTCAATTGTGCAGAGTCTTCACAAATGTCAACAGTGTACCTCATTATTGCTGATGAAAGTTCAGTGTAAACTGCTTTTATTCACAAGTAACTAGATGTTCATGGGAAAAGTAATGTCCTCATGTCCTACTATATGAGGTTGGGGGTTAAACAGGTCTGTAATAATGACAACAGTGTATAAAGCTTTACATATATTGCAACATAGTACTGCAGAGCATAATAGTGCAGGTATTAATGTACTGCTTTTCCCATTCTTAACACAGGTGACTGGGGGGGGGGTTGATCTCTGTCCCCTACACGACCTTATGTCAGTGTCTCTTCAGACTCTGATGACGATGGTAGCCAAAGTAAGACACAGGTGGGAGTTTCAGGGGCTGAATCTGTCCCAGAGGTTTACATTCCTCTTTTGCCCTCATTATCACTGCACACCATCAGTACGCCTGCACATGCCCAATTCCTGGAGGCCACAGATATTGGACAGTCAGAGTTTGGGGACATTGATCAGGAAAGTGTGGCTACTATGGCTCCAGTGAGTGTAGACACTGGCTATAGCCAGAGACCTGGTGAGGTTCCACACAGGCAGATTGATAGGGGTGCTTGTAGGAGGCCTGCTGTCATTCTACCACCTGTCTCATCATGCGTCACTCTGCATATGTTTCAGACCATCATGGAGACACAGGCACATCCTGAAAGGAACTCTAGACAAATGCTTAGGGTTATGGAAGCAGCACAGTCTGACATTCATGACTGCCTGCACTGCATTAGTGATACCCTGGATCGGTTCACTGATGCAGTGGAAAGAAGGTGGCCTGAGACAGATTGCAGAATATCTGTCTTGGAACGCATATTGTCTGTGATGGAATGTCTGGTTGGAGTTGAGTGTTGGACTTGTGGATGTAGGTCAGCAACTACATCTGCTGAGATTTCATGTGGCCATGCTTAATCATGATCCTGTAGTGGCAGTACATCCAACACTCCAGAGGGGAGTGTGCTGTTCACACCAAGATGTGGCAGGCCATGAGCTCATGGTTTTGGGTGTTCCCATGGAGGACAAATTCCCAGCAGATAGCAGTCACTGTCAGGTACTAGCACCACTTCTGACCTTAGCCATGGAGGCGCCAGTGCAACTCCTGGCAGAGCCAGTTCCAGTGTTCAGGGCATGGTTCACAGCTGTCCAACATACATATATTAGGGCTAACACTGAGCTTGATTGCATTCACACACACACTCACACACCACTGTCACATTCAGGTTACCTACAGATACACACTACACATCTCCATGGTTCATCTTGCCTGCTTCCCTTCCTGACTCACACACATGCTTTCAACCTATTGAAGTTAGCCTAGGCCTCCTACCCCCCCCTCCACACACAACATCCTGTGCAAGTGATGATACCTGCACCACATCTCTGTCATCCTCTTTCATCCTCATCATAGATGCAGAGAAATGAAGGTATATGTCTGATGCACAGGGTGACTATATAAATTAATATGTAACTGTTTAATGCAGTGATGCTATGCATGCCACTTGTACTGGTTTCTGACAGATACTGTATGCTGACATTTTTAATGAGTAAGCCACATAATTTTGTGTACCTTATGTTGGATGATGTTATGACTGTATACTTACACAATGAAAGGTGTGCCATGGATCTGTTTATGACTCAGTTTCAGGAGACTGTGGGGGACCCCTATGGATACACAGTGGCAATAAACCCATAGACGTCACAACACAGGATGGAATGTCAGCACAGAAGACATATGTCTCCCGCAACTTACAGCAGTATAGGTGCATGGCTCCATAGGGTCATATGTGTATAACAGGGCTAACAAAGACAATGGCATCACACAGCCTACTCATGCATCCCTCATCTATGAAATGGTCTGATACCTTTGATAAGTGTCACCAGGGTTTCTGGAGCTAACACATCTACAAGCTGTGGTGATGGAGATGATCCCTCTACAAATTTCAAGTGTCCATTACAGGCATTTGTCCTACACCAGTTATGATTGTCTTGTTCTGCTTCCCATTGTGTAACTTGCACATGATGTGTGTTACAGCAGATGTGTGCTTCACATGCACGTGGAGCCTGTTACATATAGGGTGTAGAGTCTGTGTTTCATACCTGTCTCTCCAGCATGTGCTATTTATACCACAGTGATGGTGTAGGTGTGTAGAGCAGGTAATACATGTGTTAGTTATGTACCCTGAACATGTCTGTGTTCTCACATCATTGTTTATCAGGCTGTCAACCCCAAGGGTGTGGCAGCATGACCCTAACTTTGCAGGATTTGCACAGTGTCACATTTGTAGGTATGGTATTGGGACCATGCCTAATGAGAGGATTATCATCAAGCCAAGGCCCACATGGCTGAAAAAGCATTGTATGGCACACTGTCAGGTGCCGTTTAACTTTAGGGAATGTACATAAATTTGACATGTTACATTTCACCATCTTTCAGGACACTGCCTAATGATGGCATACTGTCACATACACACAAGCATGACTTATTGCTAATAGCACTATCAATGACTGCTGATATGTGGAAAGTGTCCCCACCCCTATACTCCAATGTCACACACGTGAAATGTGTGACAGATGTGACTGTACTTGAAACCTTGATTCCATGGTGTCTCACACAGCAGTCAGTACATATGGCAATGAGCATTTTTCAAACATGCACAGCTCACCTCCTGCACCACTCACACTTACATCACACACACCTGCATGTGTGCAGCTCCTTACCAGACACATTCCCAAATAACAGACACCTCATAAAATCCTACCTCTGGAGAGCACAGTGCACACAATAGTGCATGCACCTCTGTCTCACCGGTCAAACACCTGAGGCAAAACACAGAAGCAAACCTATTATTCATAGGTGATTGCATCTGGAGACACATTGATGTCTGTGTCACCAGGCTACATATGGGAAAAATCACACTTAGCTGTCTGTGGGTTGACATGATATGCCAAACCACACATTGCTGCAACTCAAGGAATATCAGGTGACATCATGATAACATCATATTTCCTGCAGGTGTGTATGACTAGGGACATAAGTCATGGGACTGTATGCAGGCACATGACTGAGCTTAGACACTCTGTGTCTCTCGTGGGTATGCCCATAGCTTTCAGGTGCATTTGACCCTCACCTAGGTTGATGGTTCAATACACATGGAAAATTATGGATGTCAGTAATTGTTTTAGTGCATGGTGTCATTGTAAGGGGATCCACTACATGTCCACCTGGGATGACTTGTCAACAGACATCAATGCTTTGCCAAAAATTGTCTTCATCTCTTGCCCCTTGTATTTTCAGTACTGGCCAAGGCTGCTGACACCCCCACAATGCATCTTTCAGGCATGATCTGGAGGGAAGACTTTCCAATGGGAACACCATTTTTATACATCATGGTATGCTGCTAAACAATAGGAATGGCAGCACTAAACCCCACTCTGTGGAAGGGGTCCCCACCTTGGAATATGCAGACATTTGTGTAGTCAAAGACACCTGGTTTATGGCTGCGGACAGCATCACAGCCATACCAGACTACACATCCCTCCACATGTTCAGACCTCAAACTGACAGTGTGCAATAAAATGCAGGTGGTGTATTCATATTCATTAAGGATGGATACATATCCAGATTTAGTAAAACACTATGCTTTCCTGGAGACACTGCAGGTGCTATGCACTGCTGGAAGGGCACCTAATCAAGCCATTGCCAGCTACAGGAGCAGCTCCATGAATCCAGACACCCATTGTCCTTATTTGAATGTATGTGTGTCTATCAAGATATATCAGTATACAATGGTTTGGGGTGGCATTAGGTAACCACCAACTGTGTTGCTAAGTCATGCTGAAGCTCACTTGCACAAAGGTTAGTCCATGCCCTGAACTACAGTGCCCTGGACCAGTGGTGTGACATCCCCACAATGGGAGCCAACATAGTGCATCATGTGTTTCCCAATATGGGTGAACACTGCAGCCCCCCACTGTAAGATTCTCCCTGGTGAGATCTGACCACAGATCAGTCTCATTAAAACTATCAGACCTAACCCCCCTTGCAGAAAATACAGAAATATACTTCAACAAAGCAACGTATTACCTCCTATGGGATGGTTTACATAGCATGACTGTACTTGCCCCCTCAGATGGGAAAGGCAAGTATACAGAGTTCTGCAACCATGCATTATGTAAGCAGTCATGCAACTGCATAGACTCGGCTGTATATGACAGGAGGAACATGAACACCTCATGGCACAGCAAACCTGTGTGATGGAGAACTGCCATTAGCAGGCTGTTCAATAGGATGTGGACATTGCTGTGTGACAGTTGGGGTGAGGATTCCCCCTTGAAGGAAGGCACAACCTTCTCAGCTAAAACAAGCACATAGTGTTGTTGTGATGTCATGTAGAAACAGTATGTGACTACATTAGTCTCCCCCACAAAGCAGAACCAAAACACACATTGTAGTTACATGTGTAACCTCAGAGGATAGGCCCAGATTGTTGGTGAACTCATACTTAATGATACCACATATAATGGGTCTGTACTCTTAGCTAACCTGTTGTCACACAAGTTCTGCGTCAACTTCACTCCCCTGTCCCCACCATATGTGCCACATGACATTCTTACAACCTGCCCCATACCTTTCATATCTACAGAGCAGGTCATAACTGCCCTCTCTATGGGGGATACACAGCATCTATTGGACATGCTAACATCCCAGGCTGTGTCCTACATGGCATCCAACAAGGATTAATAACACCATTGAGAACTCCTTGCAATCATACTGTAACCACTGGCTGCATCCCAGCTGACTGGATAATGGCAACTGTCATCCCCTTGCACAGAGATAGTGCATCCACCGACTACAGGACCTATAGACCTATTTGGCTGAGTAGCCATATCTGTACACCCATGGGGCAAATCATCATGGAGCTGATCAGCAAACATATATGTGATCTACAAACAGTTGAGTGTACACAGTTTGGTGTTCTGACAGGGAGATCATGGCTGTTAAACATGATGGACATGTCCGAGGAGTCACCAAGGACCTGGTTGAGGAGACATCAGGGTATACAACCTCCTGGATGTAGCCAAGGCATGTGACTCTATCCCCCACTCAGGCATCATTGACAAAAGCACTCACTTAGGCATCCACAGTAATATCATTATAGGTGTCACTTAAGTGGCTCATTGATGGCACACATACTCATAATAGGGAAATCCACCTCCAATAGCTGTTCCTGAGCCCTGTACTGCTTGGAATCCATTTAACCATGATGCAAGCGAATATTGAATGTCTGTAGCTAATAGTGTTGGCTAATGCCTGCAAACTGTGAATGGTCATAGCCTCTGTATCATTGCCCTTTATATCCCACCCGGAAATAACGTCTAAACCCTTGAAGACATACTCCAATGGGCCTCAGCTGAAATTAATCTTGAAACTTACATACTAGGTGACGTAAACATTGACTGGAATAAAATTAACAGTCCCATACCCTCCCTGTCCATTAACCTCTTTAACTTTACTTAAGAAACCCACTCCATCACCAGACCTAGTAAAACAAATCCCCAGGATCCACTCTTGACTGGATTGTAGTCACCCATCCAAATCAAATTATCAACTCTGGCACCATCCCTGACTATTAGAGACCACCTCCCAACTTTCATTTACCATGCAAGCACTTCCCAATCACACCAACATCAATATATTCAGACCCGCAACCTTAGTAAATGTGACCCCAAAACCTTCTCTAACTTCTTAAACAAATGAATTGGAACATTTTAAAAACCCTTCCACTTGGTAAAGCCATAGATCACTTTAATACTACTTTCCTAGATGCTCTAAATTCCCTAGCTCCACCAAGGAAAAAAGGAATAAAAACTATAACTGCCCCTTGGCTAACCAAATTATGCATCAAAGAGATGAATCCTGGAAGCTTTACCAAAAGAATAAACTTCCCCAAACCCTTCTCCAATATACACAGCTCCGTAACTTTGCAAAAAAAAAAAAAAAAAAAATCTTCAAAGACAAATCCTACTACACTAAGATCCCGTCCAACCATCCCCAAAACCCTAGGCTTTTTTGGAACTCCATGAACTCGCTTCTCAACCTAGGGTCCAAAAATAACCCCTGTCTAGACCCAAGTAAATTTGACCTTGAATTAGCCTCACTATTCAACTCTTTCTTTATAGAGTCAATATCTGACCTAATGAAAACTTTTCCCAACAATGACGCATCTTGCCTACATTCCACCTCATCTATGTCACCAAATAATCCCCCCCCCTATGTTTGAGCTTAAAACTGTCTCCACTAACTACATAAAAAGACTTCTATCCAAACTTAAACCCTGCTCCAATGCACCTGACAACATCCCCTCTTCCTTTCTCAAGTCTGCTGCCGATGGTATAGCTCTCCGAATTAGTATCCTAATTAATAGATCCATAAAGGAATCCTATGTCCCTAAACTCTGGCGTTCCACCTTTATTCTTCCTCTCCACAAGGGAGGCAAAAACACTAAAATTTCAAACTTCCACCTCCAACTTATGTCTTTTCTGACTAAAAACCAACTACTTACCCCTACCCAACATGGCTTCCAACCAGGACATAGCACTATAACAACTCTACTTTCATTCTTAGAAACTGTCAATCAAGCCTGAGATTCTGGGAACTTAGTATCCACAGTGCTCCTAGATCTCTCTAAAGCATTACATACTCTTTCCCATAAGCACCTTCTAAGTCACCTCTCAAACCTAAATCTCTCCCAAAATACTCTTTCCTGGTTCTCAAGCTATCTGTCAGATAGATCTTAGACTGTGAAATGGAAAAAGGCACCTCACCTTTCTTACCCACCCCTACCAGAGTACCACAGGGGTCCATCCCCGGACCAATGCTGTTTAATATCTTTATCAATAACTTTCACTCTACTATTCCTAATGCCAAAGTCATCCAATATGCAGATGACTACACTTTGCTCTGTCTCTAACCTCCCTGAACTCTTATCTAAAACTCAGACTGCCTTCTCAACTACTGAGATCTGGATGCACCAAAATTACCTTTCTCTCAGTGTTAACAATTCTAAAATACTACTATTCACACCCTCAAAATTTTTCTCTTTTGATAAAAATTCCTTCCAAGTCCTTAGCCAAAACAACTCTCCTATCAAAGTTGTTCCCTTTGCCAAACTACTCGGTGTGACTATAGATGAACACCTCAAGTTTGACTTCCATATTCAGCAAAATATAAAGAAAACCCACCAAAAACTAGGTATGCTATACAGGAACAACCACTTTCTACTTCTACCAGCCATACTCTGGCCTCCTCTTACCTCCTTCTCTCCCTTCTGTACAGCACCCTGCTACTAACTAACCTATCCTCTTCCATCACTTCCAAACTTGAAAGCTGTTATAACAAAATTTCTAAATTTGCCACCAAAGCCAAACATTCCACTCATGGCACAATCCCTCAACTGGTTAGAATCCACAAATTACCTGGACTTCCTCCAGCTCACAACAGCACATAGACTAATATTTAATCCAACCAAATGCCCCACTCTAACTAACATCCTACCCCATACACCCCAAATAGAACTCTAAGATCTGAACACCAAAACTTAATTACTGTCCACAAACCTAAATGTCCTGCTGGACAACTTCTCCTCTCCTTCTCCTTAGGTAAGACATGGAACTCTCTCCCTTCCACACAAAGGACAATGTCAAATACAAACAACCTCAAAACTCAGCTTTACACCTACCTCTCCTCCAAATGGAAATGTAACTGCATTCTCCCTACCTAGAACTCTTTAACAAAAGCCCCTGGGAGGGTATCCTCCTGAGTTCCTAAGCACCTTATAGCTGGCTATAATCTTCTATAGCTAATTTCCATACACTCTCTCACACTCTGTAAATATTGTAAATAGCTTTTGACTTTAACTGTGTGAATTTGCTAAAATGTATCTGCATGATATTTTTTCCACTATGGGCAATATTGCTCACACTTTGTATTATTTGATATGTATTTGTATTTGTACTTGTACTTTTATTTTTATTGGACTGCTATCTTTACTGTAATCTATTTCATAGAGCTTTTCTCCACAGGCCTCCACTCAAAATGGGCTCTCTGGACCCAATGAGCTTCCCTGGTAATCAAACTGGAAATAAATAAATAGAATCTGTGAGTTATGTCAATATCCTACAAGAGGGTATCAATGAACAAATGCCTGTTGATATACTAATGGCTGTAAACTCCATGCAAATATAAATGTAGTATAGTTTCCATTGGTAGCACCCGTGTTCCTTTGAAGTAGATCTGGGCACACAGGCCTGGCCACACAGGTTTACATCTAATCTACCTGAGATCACCATGTCTCGCCAGTGGTAAGACGGGAATCATATGTCATAACTGAGGGCGCAGTCACCTGACATTGACATGTTCATAACGTCCATGTAGTCTTCCCTCAGCATGCCAATATTTGAGCGCAATAGCCATTTGGTACTGTACCATTCCAAGCACTACTGGCAATTGCACACAACACAATGGTCCCTCACAAGGCAACTTTATGCCTTCAGTATCTGTTCAATGGGCTTCATCTGAAATCAGTGGTCATTGTCGCCTGTGGCATATAGACTACTCAGAGGTGATCTCTGCCTTGCATACAGGGCAATGTGTGACCCTGCTTGATTGCAAATGCTGCATATCTGTAGGTGGCATGGTACATGGATTACTCACTCTAAGGACATTAACCTGGTATGTGACATTAGTAATACGTGCCGGTGGAAGAGATCTGTCTAGTTGACTTTAACACACATTTGAAGCAAAATCTGCCTAATGGCAAACACAGCACCTTAGTGGACCTTGTCAGATGCCATCTGCATGATTGGCTGGGTGACTGTCATTTCACCACAGAGCTACTGCATGAGTCCCTTGTGGACAGGGGTGATATGTGCTGATCATGTAAATACGGGTGTAAACTTGGCTAGGATTGTGAGGGCTGTAGGGCCATTATGCTCCTAAAGTTCAAAGATCCTATGATTCCATAAGCTGATATAAAATGCTCTAACAGCCACACCCACAAACCTGGCTACACTGAGGATAACACCACTTCCAATTACTGTTTACAGGACATGGCACAGAACACACACACTGCAAGTTGGCTGCATGTAGATTAGAACACTTACCTATCTAATAGCACACACTACAGAGCACAGTACGTGACACACACACTACACCTCAAATCTGCTATTGCTCTCTCTTTAGAGACATCTTATGCCTGATGATGTCAGCAGGCCTAGTTGTGTGGCCTGGCATTTCGAGGCCCACATCATCTGCTACAACTAAAATACTGCAAAACCCTACCTTCTTCTAAGGTGATCATAATTATGTTCTACATTGATACACACACTGAGTGGCCTGGAGTGAGATTAAAACCCCTACCTATTTAGTGTTACACACTATAGATCAAAGTATTTGTCACACGCACCATGGCTTGAGTCTGAGATAACAATGGCAGCTGGTAGTCTTAAGGTCAATGACATCAGCAGGCCTTGTAGAAGAGGGCAGTTTGGAAACCAGCAGCAACTTACAGGGCCAAAAAGTGCATAATGATTGCAGTTTGATAGTCAGGGAGATTTTCTCAGTTGTTTTGCAGGGGGATACATGCAAGCACACACACACACACACACACACACACACACACACACACACACACACACACATTAGTTTGGAGTTAGATTAGAACCCCCACCTAACTACTCTTACTCACTAGAGATCACAGTATTTATTGCATGCAACACTGCTTAAGTCTGATATTACAAAGGCAGCTGGTAGTCTTATTATCGGCAGGCCTTGTAGAAGACATCAGTTTGGAAAATGGTAGCAACTTACAGGGTGAAAAAGTGCAGAACTATTGAGGAATACATGCACACACACATCAAGTGGGCTAGAGTCAGATTAGAACCCCTACCTAACTACTCTTACACACTATAGAGGACAGTACTTATTACATGTCCCAAAGTTGATGTCTGTTTTAAACATGACTGCAGGCCAACTACGTATGGATTACACAAACTAAGCTTGCATTGAACAGCATCTGTGGCATGCAGAGTGAAATTGCTTTGTACTGTTATCTGCATCTTATAACCTAGCAGTCAGATAACTGTTATTTATCCTAGCTATGTGGCTACAGTTACTAGTTTGGCCATATATGGCTGTTTGCATTTGGATGGGCAAACCTGTGGCAAGAACAATGTATCCTGTCCATGTGTGCATAGACAACATTATACATTGCACCACCTGCTCACCTGTTGCTGTATGTGTGGTGACATCCAGCAGGCACAGGGGTCTGTAGGTAAGTACATTATGTACTGTTGAGCCCTTACTTTGGATCCCTTGAGCAACATTATAGATGTGTGATAGTGCAGCTTTACTCACCATTATCAGGGTATGTAGGACAATACAGACATCCATACACATATTTATGTATATAACAGGAATGTCTATAGAAATGTAGCTGTATATATGTGTGTGTACGATGTGTGTATATATATATATATATATATATATATATATATATATATATATATATATATATGTATGTATATATGTATATATATATATATGTATATATGTATATATATATATATATATATATATATATATATATATATATATATATATGTGTGTGTGTGTGTGTGTGTGTGTGTGTGTGTGTTATGTAGATATATGGGGAGAGACCTGAGATATATGTTTTTATATATATATATATATATATATATATATATATATATATATATAGGCATATATAGGTATATCTCTATTTGTATATACATAGAGATAGATATACTACCTATGGGAGAGAGATATAGTGACAGATATGTATACATATATCTATGTATGTATAGAATGTATAGACATGTCTACACATAGGTCATTTTGAGCAATGGGCAACAGAATTGGGCTCTGTTTAACTAAGTGTATGAGCATGCCCAGTGGGATTGTCAGTACTTATAAACGGACTCCAGGCCACTAATACCTGTACTCCAGTGTAGGATTTTGTGTGTTCTAGACAATAACATCTGTCCCTGTTTCTGCAGTACTGCATGTCACTCAAATTGTCCATAGCATTCTTCATCTGTCTGATGTAATTTATATGTGGCAGAGGTTAATAATGTTATGCCACACACAGACTGTCTGTAAAAAAACAACATAGTAATATGTCATATCGATACTTCCAGATTAGAACCATCAACGCCATTATGCATGCTAACTTCCCTAGTCCACTGGGCCACAAAAGCTTCCAGACAGAGATTCATCATACAATCAACAGCATAAATGTGTGCATTGTTATTCCTGGGTTAAGTGATACATACAATATATGATCAATTTCTATGTTACTGCCCTGAGATTGCCTGGAGTGCTGCTATACCATTGATGAGTTACTGTTACAGCAGTTATATTGGAACACTGCTGTGTTGGGGGTGGAGGAACAACACCGTATGTTCTGCTGGGATACACAGTAGTCCAAATATTATGTAACCCCCCCCCTCAGTTTAACATCTTCCTTGACTGATGTAGTGAATATTCTATGCATGAGGCCTAGTGACTATTAAAGGACACACGATAGTGGACCGGGTATCTGTAATCCATTTTGTGGATGTTACTTTTATCCAAATAGCCCACTATATTTACTTGCATAAATGTAGCAGATCCATACATACAATACCATATCATACTAATCCTTACAAGTACTGTGTAGGCTAGAGACTTACCTTGTGAATGCAGAAGTTGACAGAACTGTTGCTCAGAGCTGGCTCTGTCTGATGCAAGCAATACATAGCCAATGCATGGATAAGTACAGGTTGTGTGGGTTGCCTGGCATCAAGTTTGATATATGTATGTGAGTAGGAGTCAGGTGTCAGTCCCTAGGTTCCTAGGTTGAAAGTGAATGTGCTATGCTTTGTCTCTTAGCCAAAGCCAGGGTGTACTGAGCATGCCAACATCTGCCTACAGGGACATCTGCAGGGGGTTCCTCCTCTGAGTCCTCTTGTGACTGTGGCTGTGGTGACCAAGGCACTAGTGGGGGGCTGTGTATCCCTTCCCTTTGCTGATCCTACTGCAGCTGTTTCTGCAGGATCAGATTGTGTAGCATAGCACATACTGTGAGCAAATGTGCACATGTGGCTGGAGAGTACTGCAGGGGTCCATGGCTCGAGGCACAAGAACTGTGACTTCAGAAGCCTAGACACACACTCTATGATGCTCCTAGTTTGTCTGTGTGCCTCATTATGGCATTCATACATGAGTGTGTGCATTTCTGATGGCTGTTATCATCCAGGGTTTCAGGGCAAAGCCAGCATCCCCTAGTAAATGGCCGTGTGGGATGTCCCCCCTTAAAACTTCTGATACAGCTGGGATGCATGCCAAATATGGGAGCCGTGATAGCTGCCTGGGCTGCCAGTGCATGCATTCATGATAATGCCCTGGGCATTGCATATTACCTGGCAGTTGATGGAGTGGTACCCTTGCGGTTGACATAGATTCTACCCTCTTCACCAGGTGGTGCCTTGGTGTGTACATGAGTGCAATCTATAGCACCCAGTACTTCAGGATAGTGTGCTACATGGTAGAAGTGTTACATATTGCTTGTCCTCATCTCTGTGGTGAGTGGAAAAGATATGTGCTCACTGGCATGTGGTAGCATGGAATCCAGGAACTGGTGGAGCATCCTGGATGCAGATGCCTGTGAGACCCCCATAAAATCCCCAGTTGGTCTTTGGAAAGTACCTGTAGCTAGTATCCTCAGGGCTATACATACCTTTGCTTCTACTGGGATGGGTTCCCTTCTGTTGTCTCTGGGTCTGAGTTGAGGGCAGCAGAGCTCAGTGAGTCCTTGTAGTATGTCCCTGTCTACCCTGTAGCACTCTATAATCTCCAGCTCATGTAGCTCCAGGAAGGTTACCCTGGGCCTGAACACTCTTCTCCTTCTCTGCCTAGGCCTATTGTCAGCAGCACCAGCAGCATTGACTTCAGGATCTAGCACATACAGCTGTAGCAGACCTGCATCTGCTCCTAGCATTATCTCAGTTAAAATTCCCAAGTCTGTACTCCAATGGTCCAGAGTATTGGGGGAAAATCAGAATGTAGGGTGTATGCATACTTTATACAGCTCTGCTGTAGGTGCAGAATGTGTTAATGGCTAACTATGATGCATTCCACCTGTCTACAATATAATTAACATCATTTAATGGCCCTATTTCAGTGCACAATGCCATGCACAGCATAGCACTGTGCAGCATAGCTCATACAAAGTTCAAAATTTCTAACTGAATACATCCTGTTTTAAGAACATGCTCAGCCAGGTGGCATGCCATGCAAACACATGCACCAAAGCTTAAAAGAGCTGAGAAGTGAGAGGACACACTTTACTGATGTCAGCCACATCCTGTGTATAAATCAATATGGTGTAAGACCCTACATGAAGGGCTTATGTGGACATGATTACTCCTTTCTGCTATTCAATAACAGCACCTCATTTGTATACTTATCTGTGTTGACAGCCTGGAAACTGTACACTTCATAGCCCTATCACCTTAGCAACAACAGCAATGCACCATTGTACGGACCCCACGCAACGTCCTATAACACATTTTTGTCACATAATATACAATCCTTTTTTTTCCTATTTTTTTCTATTAAGCATGTTTGTGCACTGCAGTGTGTAGCACAAACATGCTGAGATTATTAAAAAATGTTAATTTAACTTATTCCCTTTAATCTTTCTGACATGCTGACTAATAGTTTTACTCATATGTGTATGTGGTCTTACATTTTCAGGGAATTTATGTCCACATTTCAACAGTTTTACACCCCCTTTTGTCTGTCTAGACTCCTATATATGGAATTTTTCTGCGTACACTATGGTCACTGACACGGGGTCTGAACAGATGCCTTTCTGCATGTTGGATTATTCTGCCTGCCTCATTTGCATGAGATTCACCTGCTTATGAGGCAATTTGTATGCCATAAAATGTTCTGTGTTTGAGCATGCATGCCTGCCGTGCAGCATCGCTTATTGAATCTTAATATATATATATATATATATATATATATATATATATATATATATATATATATATATATAAAACTACCAACCAATAAGCCTGACCAGTCTGATCTGTTAGGCAATGGAGCGAATCATCATGGAACTCATAAATGGAGAGATTGGGAACCTCCAAACACTTGACCCCACACAGTTCGGCTTTGTCAAGGGCAGATCATGTCTCCTGAACCTGGTGGACTTCTTTGAGACAGTTACTCAGGCTATAGATAAGGGAAAGGAGGTACACATGGCTTACCTTGACCTTGCTAAAGCATTTGACATCATTCCCCATTCAGGTATTATTGATAAATTCACCAACCTGGGCATAAACCCTTATGTCACAAGATGGATCACAAACTGGCTCTCAGACCGATCCCACAAAGTAAGAATAGCAGGATCTATGTCCGAATCCAGACCAATAATGAGTGGTGTGCCTCAGGGCTCTTTCCTGGGGCCCCTCCTGTTTGGCATATACTTCTCAGAAATACAGGCAAGCACTGATGGGCTGTGGCTGACCAAGTTTGCGGATGACTGCAAACTGGCTGCTATAACAGAGTCTCCGGACGACATGGATATCCTCCAGAAGGGCCTTAATGAGATTGATGCATGGTGTCAAAGCCATGGTCTCAATCTAAATGCTAAAAAATGCTTAGTAATCCCCTTTGGAAAAAACAGAGTACCCGCGAACTACCACATAGGAGGTAACCCCCTGAAATCTGAAGTAGTAATAAGGGATCTAGGGACCCAAGTAGATAGTCAGCTTTCCTTTGATAACCATTTGCCAAAGTGGTTAGAAAATCCTTCTATGTGACCCATCTGATCACAAAAGGGTTCGCATCAAGATCTAAGGATGTAGTGGTGCCCCTCTACTCTTCCCTCATCAGATCCATTATTGAGTACAATGCACCAATTGGAATGTACCTGGCTAGGCATCTCCAGCAGCTGGAGAGACCACAGAGTTACCTCACTAAGAGGATTACTGGCCTCAAACAGTTGCCCTATGCAGCACAATTGAAAAAAACTAAGGCTTTTCTCTGTTGCATACCGCCTTCTCAGAGGCGATCTCTGTCTAACATACAGAGCCATGTCCAACCCAGAACTGTTGAACATGCTCCATCTTAGCAAAACCAAATCCACTCGAGCTACACGCTCTAGGGATATAAACCTCAGCACAACAATGAATAGAACATGCTGGAGGGATAGATTCCCTTCACAAAGACTTCCCTTGCTATGGAACAAGGTCCCGATTTACATAAGACTGAGCCCCTCACTTTCACTCTTCAAGAGTAACCTTGACGAGTGGATGGGTAACAGAAAGTTCACAACAGGGATCATACCAACAGCTCTACTAGATAGGGGCCAAGGATACTAGCTGCTAGATCAAGGGCCTAGGGAACTAACCAAAGGGGTGGTGAATACAGCACAAAGTGGCTGGGCTAATATATGCCTTCGGGCAGATAGCCCAGTATCTACCTATGAACCTATTCATATAAGCATTGTGGCATGATGCCTACATGAAAAAGTGTAGACTTTATTAAATTCCCCCAATGTCATAGGTTAATCTCTGACAGACACAAATGTGAATGTATTAATAAACCTACATTGCTTGCATGCCCCAGAGTTAAACATGGCAAATTCAATAAATATTTTTTTTCAACTGTGGCTGTTTTTGATTTAAAAAGTTCTTTCAAATTACAACCAGATTTAAAAACAAACTGGGGTCCCAAGTCAAGTCTATTACCTTTACTGGAAAAGCTCACTTTTATATTTTGTGGTGTATTTTATTTACAGTATTTTACTTGTGTTCTGCTTTCAATTACATATTTAAAATAGGAAAGAGACCATAGCTGTGGGGTCTATATTAGATGAGCAACTATTCCGATGTTCAAATCATAGATGGTTGACATCATATGATCGAATGTCGGAAAGGTCGAAGGTGAAAGTCAATGGCTTTTCACGTGCAGAATGGGAAATTTTCCCTTTCTGCACTGAAGTGCATTCTCAGAGTTGGTATATTTAAGTAGGGGGTGTGGGAGGTGCAGGAGGGCTTGCCCCCCTGCTCAGAGTAGTAAGGTAAGTTTTTTTTATTTTATTATATGGTTGATGTTTTGAACTTCGCTCATATGAGTTTGCTCATGTGAGGTTTGAAGTTTTGACACTTCGACTATATAATATAGACCCTAGCTGTGTCTCTTGTGAGTCATACATAAATTAGAATAGTTCAATTAAGGTTAATTATCTGTGAAATGAGGGTGGAGCTAATAACTAAACCTTCTATTTAAGGGGTAAAATAAAACATTTCATGGCTTTCCGAGAAAAGCTCACTCAGACTCTGCCATAGATTACTATGAGGGAAAGGTTAGTTTATCTTTGCTTTCTTGTAATTTGTATTGCTTCATTGCCTTCTTCTATTTTTTATATTGTGGTGTATTTTCTTTACACTGTGTTTTACTTGTATTCTGCATTCAGTTACATATTTAAACAAGGAAAGAGACCACAGTTGTGTCTCTTGTGAGTCACACAGAAATTAAATCTCACCCCATCTATCCTGGTGCTGTTGTGTTTAAACTCAACTGTCTCTCTAGTTCCTTGACCCTTATGTTAATTTGCCCACATATTTCCTTCCCTCTCTTCTTTCATTGGCTATTGTCAGTAAGCACAGAATTAGTCTGTGAAATCATTCCTGTTCAGCTATTTAAATTTATTGATGATCCTACTGTATTCCATAGATCCAGAGTAGTAAGTGCCCACCCCCTTCCAATCTATCATACTCTCTCCTTAGATTGCTAACACTTCAGTTACCCTTCTTTTATATCTAACTGCTTAGTACAAACTGCATCTCTTAGGATATTAACCCATTTTCCATCTTTTCTTAAAAATCTGCAACATCTCCTCTAACACCACCAGTTATTGGAGAGCCCACATTCTTCCTCTCAGTAGTCCTCATGGAATTAGTGCTTCTAGTTTGCTTTTGGTGAGAGAAGGAGCATAGGGACATTGTTTCCTACAGACTATTAATCACCAGTAAGCCTGATAACTGCCTCATAGGTACCAGCTTGGAATTTGTGCTTATATTTTGCTCCTGGTGAGAAAAGGAGCTAACTATCTCTGACTGGGCAGTGTGGGTCTGTATGGGACCTTCCTGATTGGTCTAGTTGCCATTCAAGGCATATTCCAGGAAACAGCTACACAAGCCTACAGACTCCTGAATCATCTGGGACAACACTGTTGGTCACCAATGAGCCTGTGGCCTTCTTCTCATCTTGGGATTGGTGCTACTGTTTTGCTTCTTGTGACAGGAGAAGCAAAGTGACATTGTATCCCAGCAGTATGAAGCTGTGGTGAGATCAGCACTAGTAGTAGCCAGGCAATAGCCATTAAGGTAAATCCCCTCTTTGCATCATTTTTGACAAAGCTAAATCTTGCTTTCTTTCTTCTCAGTAGGTACTGCTTGATTAGCTGTTGTCTAACCTAACTTCGGAATATCTCCCTAAAAATTTCATCCATAAATCATTAAGATCTACTGAGTTTTCCATCAAGTGTTTGGCAGTGCCCTGTATGGATGCAGAAACCTCGTGTTCATAGGTTCATAGATGAATACCAGGCTAACTGCCCTGAATTGCCATTTTAAGCTTAGCCAATAACCTTAGGTCAGAATCAAACCATGAACCTTGTGTTTTTGAGGTGAAGACCTTCACTATTATGCCAAACCAACCCACCTTTGACATTTTGAGCTGCACACAGGGCATCTAATTTGCAATGACAAGCATTGCCCCCAAGAGATCAAAACCAGATACTCCTTACATTACTTTATATTCTTATTGCAAGTGTCTAATCAATAAAAAGGGTCTGTTGCAATGGGTGTGAACATTCCCACTGTCTCCATTACCAGATTGTGGATACAGGCATCTTGAGGAATGTAGAAATTGTCTCATGTTTACTGATAACAAGCTAATTCTCAAACAAACTTTCATATCTTCTTACATATCTAACTGCATAGTACAACTTAGGATGTTAACCTATTTTCCATCTTTCCTAAAAAATCTGCAAAATCTCGTCTAAGACCACCAATTATTGGAGAGCCCACATTCTGCCTCTCAGTAGTCCTCATGCTTCTGTTTTGCTTTTGGTGACAGAAGGAGCATAGGGACATTGTTTCCTAGAGACTGCTAATCACCAGCAGCTGATTAGGTGTGTTTACACAATCTGACTGGAGGCAAAGCTCTCACATAAAAGCACTCCTAATGTCAATCAGGTTGTTAGTAGCACACACACTGCACCTATTACACCCAGTTCAATGTAGACACACAGACTCACATATGCTGAGACACTTAATTGTAACCTTTCTAAACACAAAAGACCTCCTAGATGAAGTTTACATAACAAATACCTGATCTGCCTTGAATGCACTCTTTCAGAAGAACACCTACATCAACACATACAGCCACATCTCATGGAGTCTATACTTTTAATCCCGTAGGTCAGGCTACCAGACAATCCAACATCCTGGTTATTGAAGACTCCATGGTGAGATACACTGATGTCCCACTCATCAGACTGAGTAAGGAGAATGTAAGGGTCAGTTGCTTATCAGGGGCTAGGATCTGCCACATTATGCATACACTTGGGTCATTGTACCACAAGTACCAGTCTGACTCAGTCATAGTCCATGTGGGTATAAATGACCTGAGATGTATCGCCTTTAACTATATGAAGACAGATGGAGTTCTCAGAATAAGTGTCTCAGGTTGGTATGATCCTAGCACTGAACAGCATTTTACCTTCTCCAAGGATGATGCCACAATGTGAACAGAAGATGACTGACTTTAATAATTGCCTTAGTTTCTTGTGTCATTGTAAAGGGATGCAATATTTGCCAGCATGAAAGCTCATGCTGAATTGCCAGGGATGGTCTGCACCTCTCCCCTCTAGGTCTTTGAATATTAGCTAAAACACTGTCCTTCTCTATAGTGCCTTTTTTAGGCAATGCCAAAAAGAAACTACTTCCAACATAGAAAACCTAAAAGTGTTATTATACCATGACCCCCCCCAAAATGTGCACGCTGATTGGCCAGCGTGCCCATTGTAAATCGAGTTATACTAATGGAAAAAGGTCCGGTCGCCCGGACTTTTTTCCATTAGTATAACTCGTTTTTTTAAAACACTGTCTCGCTATGTTAAATGGGTTTAACATAGCGAGACAGCTTTAAAATAAGCAACGGAGATCTCCGTTGCTTATTTTAAAGCTGTCTCGCCATGTTAAACCCATTTAACATAGCGAGACAGTGTTTTAAAAGCAATGGAGAAAGCAAGATCTCCGTTGCTTTTTAGTGTCTCGCTATGTTAAATGAGTTTAACATGGCGAGACAGTTTTAAAATAAGCAACGGAGATGTCCGTTGCTTATTTTAAACTGTCTCGCTATGTTAAACTCATTTAACATAGCGAGGCATAAAAAGCAACGGTGATCTTGCTTTCTCCGTTGCTTGCCCACAACTCTGATGTACTGCGCAGGCGCGCAGTACATCAGAGCTGCTGATGCCAGACATCTGCGGAAGGGCAGTAAACAGGCATTATACTATGCCATTATTTAAGAAAAGTAATAGTTTCTTTTCTTAAATAATGTCATGGTATAATAGCAATAACCCACTTCTGGGTGTGGGTAATGCTAAATTTACCCACGGTTGGCTTTGTTTGGTCCTCGGGCTTCGCCCTCGGGACCAAACCACGCCAACCGTGGGTAAATTTAGCATTACCCACACCCAGGTGTGGGTTATTGCTATATTAATCAATGCTAGGAGTCTAAACAAGAAACTCCACTCCCTGGAAACTCTCAGTGCCCTAGAGAATGCTGACATCTGTGCAATCACTGAGACTTGGTATAACACCATGTAGAGCACACTGGCTGTGCAAGGCGATAATGCCTTCCACACATTTAGATCAACTACTACACAGACAAGTAATAAAGGTGGACGTGCCTCAATTTACATCAGAAATAAATATACCTCAAGGCTGGTCAAACAGGACAATGCACTTGAGTTTCTCCATGGTCAAATCACCACAGGCAAAATCCCATACCACTTCCTTGCAAGCTATAGGATCCTTCTATGACCCAGGAAATCCATAACATGTATTTAAGCTTATTGGAAACATTCACCATCCAACCCAATACCATAATCATGGGCATCTTACTTACCCCACTCTTAATTGGAATCATATATGACACTAAATGTGCAGGCATAGACATTTATGGATTTTACAAACTAAAATTCCCTGGACCAGATTGTCAATATGCAGATCACGGGCACACACATACTGGATCTGGTCCTTACTAATATGGGAGAATGCTGCACACCCCCTAGTGTAATGCCTGCTCTAGCAGTGTGAGACTACACAATGATCTCCTTTGAAATAAAAATAAAACCTGGAATCCCAACTAGCCCTGGAATGTTCAGAAACTATTCTAAGACTAACTTCCTACTATTAAGTGATAACCTGACAAAATTTTAAGCCCCCATAAATCCAGAGAACACTGCTTCTCTCAAGGATCTGTTCACAGAAACCCTATATAAGCATGTTAATAGATGTATAGAGGCAGTTGTACCCACCAGGAAGAAGTACAGAACTAACTCAAAAAACAAGACACTGGTGGAATCACAACATCAGTAGGTTGCATAACAGAAGGAAGAAAATCATGGCAAAATTAGGAAGAGTAACACCCAGTAGGATAAAAGCACTCTCATCAAAATAAACAAACAACTCAGAGGACATATAAAGTCAACAAAAGCCAAAGTTGAGGTAAATGTGGCCTCCCAGACCAAGAAACAAGGTATTCTTTAGCTATGTCTGTAACCTCAAAGGCAATACACAGTTGTGTGCAGAGTGCATAGTTAATATAGCCACCTATGCTGAGCCAGAAGATATAGCAAAACTTTTGACAAACAAATTCAGCTCTAACTTATCCCTCTCTCCCTCAACCCCCCAAGGAAATACCATCAAATATAACTCCCCCCTACTATCACTAGACCACTGCATCAATGGCCCCAATAAATATCCCAGGATACTTTCTAAATGGCATGAAACATAGCCTATCAGGCCGTCTGGAAATGCTATTTAACTGTAAACAGACACTGGAAAATACATACCCATAAGTCTCACTAGTCCCTTATGCAAAGCTATGGAAAGTATTATCATGGAAATTATCAATAATGACATAGGAAACCTTCAAACACTGGACCCAAGCCAGTTTGCTTTTGTCAAGGGCAGTTCATGCCTACACAACCTAGTCGATTTCTTTGAGACGGTCACCAAAGCAATAGATGAAGACAAAATGGTCCACATTGCCTACCTTGGCCTAGCCAAGGCATTTGACACAATACCCCACTTGGGCATTTTTGACAAACCTCAAGGGATTAGATATAAACCCCTATGTCACTTGGTGGGTAGCCAGCTGGCTCACAGATAGGACCAGAAAGTTAGAATTGGCGAGTCCACCTCTACAAAGATGCCAATCACAACTGGGGAGTCCACCTCTACAAAGAGGCCAGTCACAAGTACAGATCGGTCCTGGGTCCACTCTTGTTTGGTATTTACTTCTCTGATGTCAAGGCCAATGTCAAGGGCTTCTAGCTGACTACATTTTCAAATGATTGCAAATGAGGAACAGTTGTAGGATCTCCCACTGACACATTCTCCAGGAAGGGCTAACACAGACAAGTAACTTGTGTCAGAGCCATGGACTAAAACTATATGCCATGAAATTCATAATAGTATCCTTTTGGAAGTCATCCACCCCTGGTAACTATCACAGTGACAACACACCCATAACAGTCGACCCAGTATTCAGAGACTTGTATATACACATATCGTAACTATCCCATGTCTACAGTAGCGAGAAAATCATTCTGTGTTGTGCAACGTATAAACAAAGGTATGACATTAAACTCCAAGGAGGTCATTGTTCTACTGTATTCAGCATTCATCAGACTTATCATTGAGTAGAATGTCCCATTTGGTAGTTACCTAATCAGGCACATCCAACAACTGGAACATCCACAGAGGTTCCTCACCAAATGAATGCAGGACATGAGTAATATGTTCTATGCAGACCACTTTAAATCCCTATCCTTGTATTTTATTTCTTACAGGCTATTGAGTGGAGATCTGTGCCTGTCATACAAGGCATTGTCAGACCCCACCCTGGTGGACCCTTTGCATATTCTCAAAACAAACAGCACCAGAATTACCCATTCAAAAGACTTAAACCTGCTGGACAGACAGGTATGTATCCCAAAGAATGCCAGTTCTCTGGAACAGGCTCCTCATCCATGTGAAGCAGAGTTTGTCCCTAACCCAATTCAAGTGTAACTTGAAAAATTGGATGGGGAACAGGAAATTCATCTCTGGTTTGTCACCTATGTCTGTAATGGACACAGGCAGCCTATAAATGCTTCCTCTGCCAAGCCCCTGCTTACACTTATTAAGGGTACCAGAACTTGACAGAGATTTAGTACGCATGGCAAGTCTTGAAAAGGTCCTTCTGCTCATTAGCCTAGTACATAGCCATGAACCTACATTCGCACTCAGTGTTACAATAGACTACTGTTGTTTAATAGTATTTTGTATTGCCTTCACATCAGTGGAAAATCTTACGTAGAGTGGCTTAGACTATTGTGACCGTGCACTCTCATTCTTTGTTTTATTCATGCCACACAAAAGGATAGGTGTGAGGGGCGGAGCCTGAATGGCTAACTGAAAGCAGCAGTATTTTAGAGCTCCATATAACTAGTTAAATAAGAATGGAAAAGTATTCTTTTTTTTCTTCAAAGTATAAAATCTTATAGATAAAGGACTAATTTACATAATTAGAAACTTTGGTGAAGTTTTACAAATAATTTCCTGTCAAAAAGCTTGGAGATATATTCACTTGTTAAAATGAGCAACTCAAGGAATTCTCACCAGGATGCTGCCTTAAAGAAGGAACTACAACAGATGACATCTACCCTGCAGGAGTTGTCTTTGAAGATGGATGATTTTAAAGAGAACCTAGAAAATCTTAAAACAAGCAGTTAAAAACAGGCTGACAACCTCAAGGAAATGCTACACCACCACCAGACAAGGATAACAGGAATAGAGGTTTCACTAAATTACTTAGAAAGCAGACTTAAGGAAGAGGAAACACAGAAAGAACTGCTTCTTAAGCAAAACACTTGGTTGGTTAATAAAGTAGATGACTTGGAAAATAGGGAGAGAAGAACTTCAGGATTTTCGGAGTACCTGAAAACACAGAAGGTGAGGATATTATTTTCTTTTTATCAAGCTGGATCCCTGACTTTTAAAATTACTTTCCTTTGGCATTGAAAGGGCACACAGAGCTCTTGGGAAACCTGCCACTAACTCAAACTCTCCTCCTAGGTTAATAATTATCAAATTTCTTTCATACTTGGACAAGGAACTGATTTTAAGATCTGCTTGGAGGAAGGCACCTCTAAAATATAAACAGAGCCTGCTAAGATTTGATAATGACTATTTATCCAGAATAATGGAACAAAAGAAAAACGTGTAGCCAATGATAACATTTCTGAAACAAAATAACATCAAGGCACAACTTGCATATCCAGCTAAGATAAGAATACTGTATGCCAACGAGATGAGGACTTTTAATGACTTAGAGGAACCTTCTTCATTTATTAAAACTAATAATGTGATTACTTTACCAGAGAATATGGATTGGATGTCACCTTCTCTCAAGAGAACAGAAGAAACAAATGTCTGGGCAGATGTCAAAAAGAAGAAGCAAAACACTGATACTGTTACAGCCAAATCTCTCAAAGCATCTACTATGATATGAATTGTTTTAACATTATTTTAAAGGACCAATTTTACTGCTTGGAATTTTAAAACAAAAGCAAACTAACTACTGGAATCTTTAACTATATTTTTTTAAAAATAGATGGCACATGAGAGTTTTCACATTACCTCAGGTATGTAAAACAGGGTACTTTTCTTTCACAGAAGGAGGGTTATTTAGCACATAAAATATTTACATTGTTAATCAACATACGTAGTATATGTGTGTTTTCTCTTACTTTTCTTTTTTCTTTCTCTCTCTTCTCTCTTTTCTCATTATTTATTTTTATTTGCATCTTGTCTCCCTTTCTAAATTCTCTCCTATTTACTATACTAATATAGTCTGCATATATTTAATAACTCACTATCTATACATAGATAAATAATAGTCTAAAATAATGTAGTTATAAGGTAGACTAATTGGAAAAGTGAACTTAATTAATAGTTATTACAATATTTATTAGATTAATGATAGACACTGTTATGCTCAATGGGTTTGGGGACATGTTTGTGATTAACTCTGAAATATTCCATTCATGTACATATGTCTTTTGAATTATTTCCTTTAGTATTAACAAATATATATAAAAAAGGAGGTAAAATGTACTGTTGGTTATGAGAAGTGAAGCTTTCTGTACATTCTATTTGCCTCGCGAACTATATAAGCAATAACCCACGCCTGGGTGTGGGTAATGCTGGATTTACCCATGGTTGGTGTGGTTTGGTCACGAGGTCGAAGCCTTTAACATAGCGAGACAGTTTCTAAAAAGCAACGGAAATCTTGCGTTCTCCGTTGCTGTAAAAAAAAAAAGACTTATACTAATGGAAAAAGTCCGGGCAACCAGAACTTTTTCCATTAGTACAAGTCTGATTTACAACATGCACGCTGACCAATCAGTGTGCACGTTTTGGAATATTAATGGGGGATTGCTGTATAATTCAGTTTTTTTTTAACATACACTGATCAGACACTGCTATATTTGCATTGCCATAGCAACAATAAACAACTGCAGCAGTTTCTAAGGGCACTGTGAACCTGTGAAGTGCATTTAGCCTTGCAGATAACAAATAACAAGAAAAAGTAATGTTGTTTAGTTATTTTAAATGAAATACAACCTAAGCAAGGTAAAATATAGGACTATTTGTAAATATTTTATGATTTACTCACATCAGATTACATATTCCTGGAAACACAACTGAAATGTCCCCAAACTACATGTGTACTTAAATGAAGCTGCTTGATTAAAAAGTATTACTCAGTTTAACATGTTGACTCCACAAGCTGTCTGCACTGTAAAAGTTACATTTTATATGTTACTTGAAATTGACAGTCTCTAGAGCACACAAAAGATACATATTCCTTTTTGCAGCATGTTATCTTTGCAGTTGCCTCACACTATGTACAAACTCACTTGGCAACTGATAGCTATTCATTTAAAATATCAGCTTAAATATTAAATGCGCCCTTGAAATGCTATTGACATTTTGACAAAATATAATCTGAACTGTAAAATGAATGAGTTGAAAGAAGCGAAGTAATGCACAGATTTCAAAGACAATTCTTGACACTACAGTATAAGTAGAAATGTAGACACACAAGAAAGAATTGAAATGTTTTAGTCTTCCAGTTAAAATAGCTTGCTGTCAACATTTTGCTATATCAGAAACATTAAAGAGCTAGGAAATTACTATTATTTGTCTTTATAATGTTTAATAGACAGATGTTAGACTCTGCTTTTTTAATGAATTGTGACATGTTTATGAGGAAATGTAGACTCAATTAGATGTTATTACAATAGTTATTAGATTGCTGGTGGACACTGTTACGCTTAATGGGTTATAGGACATGTTAACGATTAACTCCAAAATGTTTCATTTATATACATACTGCAAGTTGAATTATTTCCTGTATTATTAACAAAATATATAAAAGGAGGGAAAATGTACTGTTGCTTGTGTGAAATGAAGCTTTTTTTTTACATTCTATTAGCCTCGTGAACTATTTAAGCAATAACTCATGTCTGGGTGTGGGTAATGCTGGATTTACCCGCGGTTGGTGTGGTTTGGTCATGAGGGCGAAGCCAGAGTGGCCAAACAAAGACAACCGTAGGTAAATCCAGCATTACCCACACCCAGAAGTGGGTTATTGCTATTATACAATGACATTATTTAAGAGAAAAAATACTTTTCTTAAATAATGGCATTGTATAATACCTCCTTGCTGCCCTTCCACAGCTGTCCAGTATTTTGCGGCAGTTCGGATGTACTGTGCATGCGTATGGTTACCCAGTGCATCAGAACTGTGTGTGGAAGCAATGGAGAAAGGAAGATCTCCGTTGCTTTTTTTAAAGCTGTCTCGCTATGTTAAATGAGTTTAACATAGCGAGGTAGCTTTAAAAAAAGCAACGGAGAAAGGAAGATCTCCGTTGCTTTTTTTTAAGATATCTCGCTATGTTAAACTCGTTTAACATAGCGAGACAACAGCAACGGAGCTCTTCCAATATCCATTGCTGTCCAAAAAAAAAAAAAAAGACATACTAATGGAAAAAGTCCGAGTGACCGGACCTTTTTTTATTAGTATAAGTATGGTTTACAACATGCATGCTGACCAATCAGCATGCACATTTTGGAATATTAATGGGGGGGTCATTGTATAATTCAGTTTTTTTAACACTCATTCATTAGGAACTGCCGTATTTGTGTTGTCATTGCAACAGAAAACAACTGCAGCAGTTTCTATGGGCTTTGTGAATCTGCGAAGTGCATTTAGTCTCGCAGATAATAAATAACAAAAAAGTAATGTTTTTTAGCTATTGAATTATAACCTAAGGAAGGGTAAATTAGATAACTTAATAGGACAACTTGTAAATACTTTATAAATTACACACATTGGATTACACATTCCTGGAAACTCAACTGAAATGTCCCCAAATTATTTGTGAACTTAAATGAAACTGCCTGATTAATAAGTATAACTTAGTTTAACAACCTGAATCCATAAGCTATCTGCTCTATAAATGCTACATTATATACGTCACTTGCAAATGACAGTCTTTAGAGCACACGAAAATATGCATATTACTTTTTGCAACACGATATATTTGCACTAACCATGCACTCTATACTAATTCATTTGGCAACTGATAAGTTATTAATTTGAAATATCAGTCTAAATATTAATTGTGCCCTTGAAATATTGTTGCTGTTTTGAAAAAATATAATCTGAACTGAAAAAGGAATGATTTGAAGAAGTGAAGTATTGTACAGACTTCAAAGAAAGCTATTGACACTACAGTATAAGTAGAAATGTACACATGCAAGGAAAATTGAAATGCTTTGCTCTTCTAGTTAAAATAGCTTATTGTTAACATTTTGCTTTATCAGAAAATTTAAAGAACTAGGAAATTATTTTTTTTAATTTGTCTTTATAAATTCTACTAGAGTTATGTCAGTCACTAATTTGTTTAATGAACTGCGAGTCATGTCCATGATGGACTAGTGAATGTTATTTTTGTTTACCTATGTTTGCTGAATTACTTTTATTAGTACTGATTTAAAACATAGGCCACGATGGTGCAGTGGTTAGCATTGTCTCCTCACAACAAGAGGTTGTCTGGTTTGATTCTCGGCTGGAGCACCTTCTGTGTGGAGTCTGCATGTCCTCCCCGTGGTCGAGTGATGTTAAAGAAATGCAGGTAGGTGCATGTGTGAATGGGTGTGCCTTCTTTGAAGGTTTGGTGTCGGGCTGGCACCTCAGCACCGTAAAAATCCACTGCCAATCATTAGTGGACCGGAGTTATGCTATGGCGACCCCTAACCAGGAAAAGCCAAAAGGCAAGGCAAGTACTGATTTAAAACAAAAAAAAAGGGAAACCTCTGTTTGTGATTAAAGGAGAAGAGGCTTAAGAGTATTCTAACTTACTCTTGCAAATTCCATCTTCCTTCCTTCCTCTGTTTCCTCCTGCAACTCTCCTTGTTATTCACCCCTAACTCTTACATATTAATTGCAAATTCCATCTTCCTTCCTTCCTCTGTTTCCTCCTGCAACTCTCCTTGTTATTCACCCCTAACTCTTACATATTACTATCCCTATGAAAATTGTAAATAATGCTCTAAGCCACACCCCGTAAGTGTTTGCTTCCGAATATGATATTATTTCTCAATATTTTCATGCTAAATTTCCTTTTAGTCTGTATTATCTATTAAGTATTTACTTGCAAATTATTTTTCTGTATCTTTAACCTTTGTATAAGAGTATAATTTGTGCAACTAATAAGAACAACCTATTGTAACCTATTTAGTTTTGGAGCTTTTCTCCCCAGGACTCCATTGAAAATGGGTTCATTTGGCTCAATGGACTATCCTGGTAAACCAACTGCAAATAAATAAATAAATAAATAAAAACTGCCCCGAGAACTCTCTAAGATGCTCTAAACACTTTTTGATTAATACTTTTCTAAGGCAAGTCTTGATTACCATATGGGTACCTACATATTCATCCTAGACCTGATGTGATTACCCATTCTGGAAGCAGGAGGTGTCCTATGCAGGGTGGGAATTGTCAGGGTGATCATAGTTCATTGTTAGACTCTGCTTTATAAATCTATAAATATGTAAAAGCACTGGACACTGGAATATAGGGTGCCTCTGCTCAGAGTGAGGATACCACTGATAACACATGTCTTTTCATAAGTTTAAGTTGTAGTTGGTGAGTTGAAAATAGGAAAAGAAAAGGAGGTCAGTACACCTACGGTAAATTTATACTTCATTGGTAATCACCCATTGTCTCCTACAGAGTCTTTTTAGACAAACTATTCTAGTAATAATCCATTTGTTGTTGGCTTATCTAGTTTATGCTCCTCTATTGTGTTTAATTTATCCAAAATGACATTTCTGACATGTTTGGGATCTCTTAAGGGTAACTATATATTGGATATTTTCTAAGTCAACAAAATAATTGTTTACACTATGAACATTCCATCCTGGTGTATAAAATAATATAGAATAACAATAGAATAATATAGAATTTTATATCTCTTTTAAGAAAATTCTCCATATACTAAGTTAACATATGGAGCTCAGTTAATATTGTTGGTTAAAGGTATGAGTGATAATCCAATAGATCTATCTTTATCTGTTGGATTAGGAATTACTTTCATTCCATATTTAATGGGAAATTCATATTTACTTGTACTTGATACTTTAGAATTAATGTTTTATAAAAGTACTTCTTTAAAGCCTGACCAGAATTCTACCCCACTTGTATTTAAAAAAGAAAAAAACTTTAAATAGCACTCCCAAGTTTACACACATAAAAATAACATTCAGTGCTATCAGAGAATATGGTATAACTAGTATAATCAAAATAAAAAAAAATAGAAACAAAATGCTTCTTCCAACAATAACTTGAAATGGATTTAACATTCTTATCCTTAAATACTAATGGCTTAAATAATGCAAGTAAAAGATCAAACTTACTAAAATATTTAAATCTAAATAAGGCACAAGTGGTATTTCTCCAGGAAACACATTTTAAGACTAATGATAGCTTTATTTGGAACCCTAAGGACTATACAGTCTTAGCTCAGTCCTCCTATAGAACAAAGACAAAAGGAGTATCAATTCTCTGGAAGAAAAACATAATCACTCCAAAAGTTATTTATAAATATGAAGACAAAGAAGGCCTACTAGCATTTGTTATAGTTAAATTTATCAACAGAATATGGACTTTAGTCAATCTATATTGGTTCCCAGAAATTGGAGCAGGAATGGTTAGAAAGCATCTACATTTAATTTCCAACAGTTATAAAGGAGACCGTATACTGGGGGGAGATTTTAATTGTATCTTAAAAGCTTCTAAAACCACCAAGAAGTCTTTTCACATAGCAACTATTTCAAAATCATTAAAAATATGGATTGATTTGTTTCATTTAATAGACACTTTTAAAGTAAAAGATGATAAATCTTTATTATTTTCCCATAAAGACCATAGATTTGGAACACAAACCAGAATAGACAAATTATTCATAGTTCAAGATTTACAAACAAAAATCCTCAACTTCTCAATAGTTCCATGCCCCTTCTTAGATCATAACTCACTGATAATGAAACTCTAAATAGAGTTTAAACCATTAATCTTCTCAACTAGAATTCCATCATATATCACGAAAATTAAAGAATTCAGACCCTAGATGTTGTCAGAACTACAATTATTTCTTGAAATTATTAATACAACAGAAATCAGTAGAGACTCATTGTATGGGACTCATTAAAAGCATATTTATTTGGTAAGACCCTTAGCTGGTACAAAAACAAAGTTAGAGAGTGGGAATCTGAATCATTAGACTTGCAAACCAGACTCTTGACAGCAAAATCTAAAAAAAAAATCAGAATTGTCCGGAAGTCAAAAAGGAAATAGAGGATTTAAATAAAAAATATAATGAAATTCTAACACACAAAACTTGTCTAGCCTTGGGAAAATTAAAAGTAAACCCATTAGCCACCTCCCCATATATCTACATAACTTATCTACAAGAATTAAAATACAATCCAAAGCAAATAACATTAGCAGTATATATCATGAAAAGAAAGGAAAAAAAGTATCAGATATAGCAGACATCATTGAAGAATTTCGGTTTCATTATATGGAACATTTCAAAAAAGAAGATTTAAATACCAACCAAATAAATTTAGATACAAACCTTATCAATATAAAAAAAATCCAGAAAACTTAAAACTAGACCTACAAAAACCTATATCCTAAAAAGAAATTGTTGACAAGATAAAAGAAAGTAAATCTAACAAAGCTCCAGGGATAGATGGTATAATTATGGAAATTTACAAACTCTTCCCTTCAACAGTAGTCTCCCTTTTTCATAAAACTTTGCTAGAAGTCCAGTCAGAAGCAAAAATACCACCCTCATGGAAATACTCTCTCATAGCACCAATTCTAAAATATAATAAACCATCAGACCTTTGCACCTCATACAGACCTATATCATTACTGAATAATGATTACAAAATATTTATGTCAATCTTAGCTAACAGTATAAAAATCCCACTTTCAAAGACAATTAATAATGATCAAACTGGATTTATATATAACAGGCACACACATGATAATATTAAAAGGATACTTACTCTTATTTATTATGTGAATAAAGAAGATAGAGAAACACTTGTAATTGGATTAGACATAGAAACAGCCTTTGATTCCCTCAACTGGGAATATCTATTTAAAACTTTAGCATTATTTGAATTTCCTCCTTCCTTCATCTTATTACTAAAAAGCATATATATTAATAACTTAGTCTGCATTAAATTAGATCCTTTCACCTCAGAATCTATCCATATAACGGAAGGTACTAAACAAGGATGCCCCCTATCTCCTATTTTATTTGCTTTGGCTATAGAAATACTTGCAGAAATAATACATAATAATCCAAGAATCAAAGGAATAGAAGTCTGTTACCAGTATATATCTAAAAAAAATGCTTTTTGCTGGTGATATTTTATTAACCCTATCAAACTCCAGAGAGTCATTAGAAGAGCTAGAAGAAGTAATGGAGAAATTCTATAATATTTCAGGTCTACACTTTAATAGATCAAAATCAAAATTTCTATTTTTAAATAAGAAAAAAAGAACTACAAGTTATAGATAAATCCATCATAGGAAAACAAGAACGTATGCTAAACTATTTAGGAATAGTGTTATGCAAAAATCTAAACAAAACAGTATTAATAAATTATAAAAACATTATTGAAACAATAACTCTATATATATATATATATATAAAAGTGGAACAAAATAATATTAACTTTTGAAGACAGAATGCAATTAATAAAAATTGCCTTATTGCCAAAAATACTATATGTAGCATTAGCAATACAGTTAATTCCTGAAAAATGCATTCTTAAAGAAATAAACTCATGTTTAATAAAATTTTATGGTATCCCAAAAAAGAATAGAATAGCTCTAACTCATCACATTAAACCCTGGAAACAAGGAGGATTGAACTTCCCAGAAATAGAAACATATATAAAAGCATATGTGCTTAAAACTACAATAGACTGGATAAACCCACATTATTTTACCAACTGGACAGAATTAACAACGGTTATATTAATAAATGAATTTAATCTATTAAAAAAATTCTTAATATTAGGCAAATCTAACAAACCCTAGTACATACTATGCGTTAGTATACAATATAATATAACAAAACCTTCTCAAACATTTCTGATTAATCATTATATCAATTCCTTTAGGAAACTTATCAATGCAAACATAGATCTAAAACTTTGGTTTGACCTTTTAACCCTGTTTATCATCACTAAGAACTTTTCTCACAAAATATATAGGGAAACAATAACCTCCTGGGAACAAAATGGATTCTTATACTGGTTTAAATGTGTAAAAAAATTAAATGTTTTAGATATACATATGATAAAAACTAATTACAATATTCCAACAAAAGACTAGTTAACCTTACAAAGCATTCTAATGTACACTCAATATTTATGCAGATTAATTAATAATTCCTCATTTAAAGATATTCCAAATCTAATAAGTTTTCTATATGAATTTATATATAATAGTTGTGAAAAGAAAAATTCCATTTCAATTTTATACAAAGAGTTGATAACATATAAAACAATTCCCAAACCATCATAGTGGCAGTTCTTAACAAAAGGTCAGTCATTACAGTTAACAGAAGAAATTAAATCTAACATATTACTATCAGTTAATTATACCTCTAACACGCAGTGCTGAAAAATATGTAACTGGAAATACTTACATAGAGCATTTTTAACACCAGATAGAATTAAGAAAATCAGTTCTACTACAAATGTTTTTTGCTGGAGGTGTGAAAAGCCAAATAAAGCAGACTGGATTCATATTTTTTATGAATGTAATAAAATTGAATCATACTGGAATGGAATTAATCATTTTTACAAGCTTTATTTAATGAATCATTTACCTTAACGAAAGCATTGATTATACTAAATGTAAATGAAGGTTCCCTACCTGAATAAGATAAATATGTATTTGTTATAGACAATACTTGCTATATCTAGGAAATGCATAATCAGAAGGTGGAATTCAAATACACCAATGACCTGGAAGAATTCTACACTTTACTGAGGACAACTGCATCGATGGAAATAAAAATCAAAGAACTACAAATCTATCCCAGGCCATTGGTAAATAATCCTTGGAAGAAAGTTATATCTTTGTTGGACACTCTGCAATGATCAATATTGCATCTCTGATAACTGATCTGTCAATTCTATATTTACAAACGTACAGTGTATATAGTTGAATGTCAGGCTATTGTAGATATTGTATATAGTTGTTTAAAATTATATTTAAAAATATTATGTAAATGTTATTTTTAATTGAAAATAAAATTATTTGAGCAAAAAAGGATAGGTGCAAAATCATTAAGTCTAGTAGCAATCACCTCTATAATAATATTATCCACCAAACCAGGTATCTACAAACATATTTTTTCAAAAAATTATACACCTTAATAGACACATCATCCTTTGGTATTTTCCTAGAAATCCTTATGAATGTAGAAAGGAGGTGCTAAAAGACTTTTATGTACACACGGGAAGATATTCCTCTTTCATTACGACTTTTGCTAAGTTCCACATCCAAAAAATTAATAAGCCATAAGAATAAGTTTATGTGAACATTAAAGAAGTGGTAGATGTGTTTAAATAATTCTTAAAAGCAGTTAGTTCATCCACAGTACCAGACTGCACAATAAAAAATGTCACCCAGAAATCTGACATATATTTTGATGAATCTAGCCATTTCAGAAGACACAACTACTTCCTTTTCCCATTTGTAAAGGTCGAGGTTGGGAAACACTGTGGTTGATGCATCCCTCATATTAGCTCCTGATATCTGTTTAAATAACTCACTCTCAAAGAAAAAGAAGTTATTTTCAAGGACTATTTCTGTACAGTCACATATTAAATCAACATCCTCTCACTGAAAAAACTGATTCATAAAGTACATCCCTAAACCAAGTTAGACCCATATCATGAGGGATAACTGTATACAGGTTCTGTATATTAACTGTGACAAAACCAATTTCCTTTGTAGTATATAATTAGCCCAGGAAATGCATGAGCCCCAAAGGAATAGGGGAAAAGGTCTAAAATGCCTTTTAGTTTTCTATACATCAACACAGCTAATGTGTCAGTTTTGCTCCCCTTAGCTGCAATTATAGTTCTAAATGGTGGGTTATTCAGGTTCTTATGGGTTTTCAGAATCCCAAATATATGAGGTGTTATTGGATTTTTGACCTATAAGGACTGGTACATGGAATATGAAACAACTTAAATCATCCAGCCACAAATCCGTTTTACTGCAGGCCATGTCATTTCATTTATAGATACTTATCTCTAAAAATCATCACTGTTAAACATCATGCTGTTAACATATTCATCAGAATCCATAAAAACAACCCCCCACCTTTATCAGGTTTCATAATACGAATAGTGCCACCCTAACAAAGTTGTTTAAGGCTCGTACTATCAGCAGATTCCAATAAGTTTCCCTGTATTTTTTATTCAACGGGTGCTTAATGTCCCTTTCACAGGAATAAGTAGCCAGTCGAAGGTGCTGTACCTTCTTAAGCGGTCATGATAGTTAGTTTGCAAACAGCATTTCGAAATTCAGTTTTCTGGTGAAAAGCTTCAGTTCTATCAGCACATCAACCAAGAGACCCTTCTTGTAACAAATTAATGTGGTCATCAGAGATATCAGTTTCCGTTTAATTAGAAATTTTAAAATCACCTTTTATGATAACTATTACACTTGTTTCATTAAAACTACTTAAAATGCACTTTAAAAAGTCATTATTTTCTTTAAAACCATTTTTATAATATGGACCTGAGCAAGCGGCTTGTGTGTTCGCCACATGCTCAGGACCATATTTATATCAGGTGCTCCCCCAACCTGCATTAAAGTGGTCAGGCTAACTGAACTCCCCAAAGAAAGAAATTCAGGGACTCTAAGAGAATTTGCTCCATCTGTGTGTATGTGAAATATTTTTATCTTAAAAGTGTTTTTTTTCTTGGCTACTCACGGTGCGCACACTAGCAACCCACAGTGGTCTTTCTTCCCCATCTCTCCCCCATGTTCGCTACCCCTCTCCCCCTTTCAAGAAGTACTTTCTAATTCTGTTTTATACAAAACACAAAAAGAAAACTCTAGCAAAGCTAGACTTTCCACTGTGTGATACCTTAGACCTCTTGTATCAGAGGCAAGACGGGATGTATGCAAATTACCCTTTAAGGATATCAGGTGTTTAAGCTAAATGGCAATTCTGACTGTCCAAGACTTTTCTTTTACTTTTACTTTTAAGTCTATTCAAAAGTCAAACATTCCTCTTATGCTGTGCTGATGATGCCATAAGAAGGCAGAAACATGCATGTCCACAGCTAGAGGGGTTTGGCTTTATTGGTCCGAAAATTTCCATAAATAGACTTAAAAGTAAAAGTAAAAGAAAGTCTTGAACATTCAGAATTGCCATTTAGCTGAAACACCTAATATCCTTAATGGGTAATTTGCATATATCCTGTGTTGCCTCTGATACAAGAGGTTTAAGGTATCACACAGTGGAAAGTCTGGCTTTGCTAGATTTTTCTTTTTGTGTTTTTTAACCAGTTGGTTTTCCTGTGTGACCTTTATACTCATTCTTTATTATACAGGAATGCCACTAGGTGGTATTACATACCCACTCTTTTTACTAATACCTGGCAATATCGTGATTCCCTGTCCCCTGCAGCCCTAGGGATTGAAATAGTTTCCTAGTGCTTTTTTTTTTCAAATCTCTGTTTTAGAATTGTTGAAGCCTCACAGAGTTGGGTTAAAATTAAACTTAGCAATAAGCTTACCTCCAAGTTTGCCAACAACACTGTGTGCTTGATAGAGAATTGGTTACTGATTGTTTCTCAGACTTCTCCTCACTCCTCTTTCTCGAGTACTAGGTGATGTTAACATAAACTGGACTTCTATACACTCACCTACAGCCTCGCAGAATATAAACCTATATAATTTCACCCAGCTAATCAACTCTCTTACCAGATCTAATAAGGATAACACCTCAGGCATTATTCTGGACTGGATATTAGTCTCCCACCCCAACATCATTTCTGATAGTGGTACTCTATCCGACTCCCTCAGTGATCATCTCCCTGCCTTTGTACGCCGTTCTCCTTCCTCCCTCCATCTTCAGCACAACTATATCTCAACCCGAACCCTGAAAAATTTCAGTCCTCAAACTTTTTGTGACTCTTTAAAAAACATGAACTGGAGCACTCTAAAAACCCTTCCTCTGAACAGCGCTGTTACTTACTTCAATACAGTATTCACTAACCTACTTAATTGCTTTGCTCCCCCAGAACTAAAAGGCTTAAATCCAAAACTGTCCCCTGGCTAACCAAAGAAACTACAACCCTCATGCATCTCGGAGATAAATCATGGAGACAGTACCAAAAATCGAAAACACCCAACACCCTGACCGAATACAAGCAAATTCAAAATAAAGTAAAAAAAAAATTGCTATCAACTGTAAATCCTACTACTTCAAACTTCAAAATAATCATAAATCCAACCCCCCAAAATTCTGGAGTAGTATCTCTGCCCTCCTCTGCCTGGCAAAAAAAGACAACCCCTGCCCAGATCCTAACTCTCCAGATCATGTCTTAGCTACTCAATTCAATTCCTTTTTCATAGACTCAATAGTCAAGCTTACTACATATTTCTCTAATAATGTATCAACTCAAACCTTATCCAACACCCCAAATCCTATCCCCTCAGTCACTAATGCAACTCATCTCCTCCCCTTTACTATAAAGTCTATTGCTATCAATACCATAAAAAACTCCTACAAAAATTAAAACCATGATCTAATGACCCAGATAACCTTCCATCTAGCTTCCTCAAGCTAGCTATTAATGGCATAGCTCTTTCCATCTGCATCCTAATAAATTGTTCCACAAAGGGGGCAACAACTCTAAAATCTCCAATTTCTGCACAATAGCCATCCTGTCCCCTCTTTAAAATTCTTGAAAAATGTATTCAGCTACAACTCTTACCATACCTCTTAGACAACCAACTGTTGACCCCTACTGACATGGATTTAGACCTGGACACAGCACCACTACTGCCCTTCTCTCCTTTCTCAAAATCATAAACTCCACCCACGGTTCTGGCAGTATTGTATCTACCCTTCTTCTACACTTATCTAAGGCCTTCCATAGCATTTCCCATAACCTCCTATTGTCCAGGCTCATCTCAATCTTTCCTCATCTTCCATCAACTGGCTTACCAACTATCTCTCAGATACACAAGCCGTCAAGTAGAATAACTGTACCTCTTCCTTCCTCCACACTCCGACAGGTGTTCCACAAGGCTCTATACTGGCTCTGCTACTATTTAACATCTTTATCAATGACTTCAGTCAGTGCATCCCAAATGCTAAACTCGTCCAATACGCTGATGACTTTACCATCATTTGCTCTGTTGACTCTCTCCCCAAACTCATGAATTTAACTCAAGATGCCTTCTCCCATACCTGAGTTTTGGATGCTGAATAATTACCTAGCTCTCAATGCATCTAAATCCAAAATCATGATATTTACCCCATCAAAATATACAAAAATTGATAAGAACTCCTTTTCTATAGTCAGCCATAACAAGACCCCTATCAAAACAGTTCCCCACGCAAAGCTGGTTGGTGTACTTATTGATGACCAATTAAAGTTCAACATTCATCTACAAATTAATATAAAAAAAACCTATTCGAAACTCGGAATGCTGTATCGACACAGTCACTACCTTGCTCCCTCAACCAAACAAATCCTCTCTACCACATACCTCATTCCCTCACTCCTGTATGGAGCCCCTCTCCTTATTAATCTTCAATCCACCCTAAAGTCAAACCTATCTTCCTGCTACAATACAATTTTTAAGTTTGCCACCATATCCAAATCCTCCTCACACCACTGTGACACTCTCCACTCCTTGAATTGGCTGGAACTTCCTAACCATCTGTCATGCATTCAACTCTCAACTGCCCATAAGCTCATTTTCAAACACTCTAACTGTCCCTCCCTCTCCTCCTCCCTCAAGATGCATCATCATCATCATAGAGTGCTCAGGTCCAGCAATCAAAATATCCATGAAGTGTACAAACCCATACAATCTCCAGGGCAACTTTTATTATCTTTCTTCTTAGCCAGACTATGGAACTCACTTCGTCCATACATTCGTACTACCCACAACCACTCCACCTTTAAGACCCTGCTCCACTCCCATCTCTCTTCTCACTGGGAATGCTCCTGCTCTCACCCCACCTGACTCCTTCTATTCCTTCTCTACATCGTTCACCCTTCCTTTCTCAACAATCAACCTAAGACTGTTCTTCTCTTACACCTGACTCTCCAAAATTGCCTCATTATTTTAGAACTCCACTGATTGATATTTTTATATTTGGTTAAAAGGCATTGTTAGGACACATTCCATACATGTTTTTCTCTTAACCATGTCACTGTGTTTCTGATATTTATAAAATGTGAATAATGTGTATGTGAATAAATTGCTTTTCTATGTCATTTTGTTTCTGATATTTCTTTAATGTGTATTACTTGCTAATGTTGTTTCATTTTCTATTTGTTATAGTAAAACTATATTTGGAGCTTTTCTCCCCGGGCCTCCATTGAAAATGCACTCAACTTGGCCCAATGGACTTTCCCGGTTAACAAACTGCAAATAAATAAATAAATAAAATTGAAATACAGGGTATATGCTGTTCCTCTTGTTGTGATGAGCTCTTTCCCTATGATGAATTCTGAAGTTCAGCATCCAAAGGGGTGGTCATAAAACTCTCTAAAACATCACAAACCTCATTTAGTTAAAAAATTGCTGTCAGTATTAAGGTCTTTGCCCTCAGAGAGCATGAGTTCTGATAGTGTTTTTGAAACTTTTATTTCCCAGGAATTGGCCAAAAAAATGTTCCCTTGGTGACAGTAATAGCTTTGAGCAATTCTCTTGCTTCTCCATGGTCCTGGTAGTTTTAAAAAATGGTTTGATTCATCATTAATAGTCTCCACATTCTCTGGTTCCCCAAATGTATCCAGAATGTCCAAAGCTTCACTCTCATTACAAAGAAAGAAAGAAGAAGGAGAACCCTTCCTTTGCTGGAGCTTGTGTCCCTTTCTTACCCTGGAGCAATGGGTAAGCTACTTTATCAGCATATTCCTTTTCATTGTGTGCTATTTTCTTATTTTTCCTAGCCACATTTTGAGCCACATGGTCCTCTAATTTAATATCTACTAGGCCATACACTTGTTTAATAGTGGGAAACAATAAATCTTCCGTTAAGTGGTTCATTCTAGTAATTTCCTTTTGTAATGCAGAAATAGTCTTGCTATTGTACTTAATAATACTTTCCAAGTACTTAAATCCTCTTCTAACAAAGAGCAGGAGTAATTCAGCATATAGTGGTGAGTGTTCAGCTGTACCATTCAGGTATTTAAGCATCTTAATCCTTTGCAATAATACCCTGCTAAATACATTCACTCAAGTAAGAATTAGAGAATTGGAGAGATTTTAAATGAAAAGTTTATTTTGTATGTCTTCCAGTTATCTCTTAATTGATTTATTCTCAGTTTTGGGGTGAGTATCAACCCAATCTAATATTGGGTTTGTATTCAAAATATTAGCAAAGTTGATTTCCTTGAGGCATAAAGTACAACTGTCCTGATTTAAGTAGCTCAGGGTGTTGAAAGTGACTGCTTTAGCTTAAGTCTTTTTCCTATTAGCCCCATTAGGTGAAGTAGTGGGAGATGTGGCCACAAAATGGCCAGCTTGTAGTTCGGCAGGGACCATGTATTCATAGGTTCATAGGGGATATTCTAGGTTAGCAACCACTAGGAGCCTTTTAAGCCTAGGCATATAACTCAAATGTGACCCACAAATTTGATTTATATAGGGGTGATTTACTGATTGCCTCTGTCTATCAGAGATGTAGGCTCCAGATCGGGGTGAATTTCCAATTGCTTATTCATTGGTCCAAGCAGCGCTTAAATAGGTTTATGGAGGAACTCTGCTTCACATTGATGGGAGGCCCGTTGCAGAGAATGAGAATTCTCTGAGAGACATATTTGTCTCTCTAACATGTCCTATTTATATAGCAAGTAAAATTTAGGTCTTCTGATCTAATAGTTCTGATGTGGTTTGTTTTGTGGGTATACAAAAGTTTAATCAAAACAAGGTCCAAGGATGTCTTGTATGCCAGGCAAAGATCATCTTTCAGTAGTCTGTATGATAGAGTAAAGAGACAAAGCTCTGAGGTGATCAGCATAGGAAATTATGTTTACTCTCTGTATTCTTTTTTATAAGGTACCTTTGTGGACACTCCATTTGCTGCATGTGTCTAGTCAGGTATATACCAAAGGGGGCATTATACTCCATGATGAGTCTGATGAGGGCTGACTACACTGGTATGGTGACCTGTCTGTACCTAGAAGCCATGCTCTTATTTATATGTTGTGCAACATAGAAGGATTTCCTTATTACCATGGACACATGTTGGCCGAAGTCTAGATGAATATCTCCATGAGTTCCCAGATCCCTAACTAGTGATTTGACTTTTAAGGGGTGTTTTATTAATGATGTAGCTACCCAGAGAGGCTGACATCCCAAAAGGTACTGTAATGCATTTTTTGGCATCAATTGGCACCAAGCATTTAACTGTGTTAGACCTTCCTGGAGGGTGTTCTCGACTTTGGGGAATTCAGTGACTGCTCCCAGTTTGCAATTATCTATGAACTTGGTCAGTCAGAGGTTTTTGACATTGGCGTTGACCTCCAAAAAGTAGATACCAAAGAGGATTGGGCCCAGCAAAGAGCCCTGAGGGACTCCACTGGTCACCAGACTCTTTGTGGAGGTGGCCTCAATGATCCTATTCCTAACCTCTTGGGTCCTATCCTTGAGCCATCTAGCTATCTAGCATGTTATAAAGGTGTTTATGCCTAGTTCCACAGGTTTGTTGACAATGCTTAAGTGGAATATTGTATCAAATGCTTTAGCCATATCTAGTTAGGCAGTATGCACCACTTTCCCCCTCAAATAAGTCCATCTGTTTCAGTAAACATGACCTTCCTTTGACAAAGCCAAACTGGGATGGATCCAGTGTCATGAGGTCTCCTATGTCTTTGTTAATAATTTCCATGATAATTCTTTCCATAGCATTGCAAACGAGACTAATCAGAATAATGGGTCTCTTGTTTCCAGGATCTGTTGAAGGTCCTCTGTTTTGAAGGAAGATGACTATTGCAGTCCTCCATTCTCATGATACAAAGCCTGTTTTAAGACTATAGTGATTCCAGGAGTCTTGATTAGTCATAGTTTAGACTGTTCAGGAGGCATCCTGGGATGTTATCGAGGCCCACTGAGGTTGTGTTTTTGGCTTTTGTGAGTGCAACCAGTACATGCTTCCTAGTTATAGTTGGAGGGTTATGTTTGAGGGTATTTCTTGGGAGATGGTTGGGTGTTTTAGTGGGTAAAGTTGGAACAGAATTTGTCTGCCAACAGGTTCACTATATCACCAGGATTGTTGAATGTGGTACCATCAACCACCAGTTCAGCACATTGCTGTGAGTTCCCCTTGTGGTTTCTGACATAGCTGAAGAAGACCTTATGGTTATCTTTCACCTGAGAGGCTGTCTTGATCTCAGAGATGGTTTTGCCTACATAGTTTGATAAGAGAATGTTTATCTTTATGGGAATTACCCTTCCTGATTTTTGCCAAAATTTATTTTTCCTTTTTTTGTATGTCCTGCTTAATTTGGGATGCCACCAGGGTTGCTTCTGGGGCTACTTCTTGGCTTACTTTTGGTAGGTACAGCAGCTTCTATGTAGCCATTGATATGGTTGAATGGAGTTTCTGAGAGCAATTCAGTGTAGGCTGCCATTTTCTTGGGGCTTAGGGAGGCATTGAATTTTGATAAACCATCACTTAATGAAAGGTAGTTTGCCTTGGAATAGTTCCTAACAGTTACTGGCTTTACTGGGGTTACAGAGTTGAATTTGATTTTGAAGAACACATCTTTATGGTCAGACCTTACCAGGAAGGATGAGACATAGGAGGGGGGGGGGCTGCATCATTCTCCCATATTTGTGAGTATGAGGTCCAGTATGTTGAAGATCCTAGTGGGTGTTTTCACTGTTTGGTCAAGGGTGCTTGTATTTACAAAGTCCAGAAATCTGTGTGCCCATAGATGTGAGGCCATGTAGGATTCCCAGTCAACAGAGGGGTAATTAAAGTCTCCCATGAGTAAGATGTTAGGCTGGATGGTAAGTGTCTCCAGTAGGTCCATGTATGCATTGTGAGCTTCTTGGGACATGGAGGGTGACTTATAGCTGGTTAGGATATAGTATGAGATTTTGTCTATGGTGATTTGCATGAGGAGGAACTCCAGCATGTCATTCTGTTAGACCAACTTAGACATATGCGTGTTATTGATGTATATTGAGACACCTATTCCTTTAGCCCTTGCATGTGCAACCTCTGGTCTAAAAGTGTGGAAGGCACTTAAACCTTGCACTTCTAGTGTACTCTCTGCTGCTTTAAACCATGTCTTGGTAACTGCATGGATGTCTATATTCACAAGGGTGAGGAGGGCTTGGAGGGAGTGTATTTTTTTTTAGTTATGCTGCTCAATGCTAGGCTTATACCAGCCTGAGACATATAGTCTGAGAGCCCCATAATGTCTCTCATCATATTGTCCAGAGAGGTATGCCTCAGGTCATTTACACCTACATGGACTAAGATCAAGGGCACTGGAACCATAGGATGCGGGGGGGGGGCAAGAACCCTCCCACTTTTACAGTTGCAAGTCAGCCAAGAGGCTTCAACAATTTAAAAAAAAATAACTTTTTTCACTCCACAGTGGTGGCATCTTCCCTTTAAAGGAGGACCATGTGTGCTTTGCACACATGCACGCCAATGCAGATGTAAACATAGTCCATGCGAGCAGAATTTAAACTAGCCATTCCATTGTGTGTGTTTATGTGTGTATGTGTGTGTGGAATTTAAACTAGAGGGTGTTGGCAAATCACTGAGGATTGAACTAACTAAAAAATGCCATACATTTCAGATTCAGAGTTCATTTCTTTCAGGAAATGGATGTGAAGACAAATGCTGTTATTCTAGCAACTTTCTATGTTTATAAGAACAATATTTTTAATCTATCCCTATTTTTGGGCATTTTGTCCTCCCATTATTTTAGGCTTTGTCCAGATTTCTTATGCTAAGGGGTTGAGAGGTATGGAGTTATGGTATGTAATACCCTAGTTAGGCAGGAGGGCAGGTCAGTCAATTAACTTGATCAGGCTTGACGTAAGTTGGTTACAGAAGAAAAGAGCCTAAATCCTCTGCACCGACTTCCAGACTGCTGAAGGAATTGTGAGTTGGAGTTTAAATAATTTTTATGAATTATGAGTTTCAGGGCATTTTCAAGGGATTATATGAGTTTCAGTTCATTTTCATGGAATTGTGAGTTTCAAGGGAAGAGAAGTTTACTGTTGCTCTTGCTAAGTCTATTGTGCAACTAACTGTTTTGTTTATTAAATGGCAGTCACTGTTTGTGCTGTAGAGTTTGAAAGCAGTGTTAGTAGCATAATTGCCTTTGGTGCAGAAGGCTGTGGGTTCTACTTCCACACAATGGAGATGGAGCACTGATGTTGCAGTGTCCTTTTGATTGTCAATCATGTGGTGTATTTTAAGGGTGGATAGGGGTTCTACACTCCTGAGTGTGTCCTCCTTTGTATGAAATGCCTAGTAACTATGAACTTGTTGTTGGTTTGTCAGTCATTCCCTATTGCAATATTACCAGTTTGCCAATTATTTTTTAAATGTAACATAGGCAATGAATTCTTCAAAGGCAGGAGGCACAGAATTTGTAGATGAAACATTGAAATGTAAAGTTGTTTACCAGTAGCAACCCCTTCATTAGTTACAGATATCTTTAATGTGGAATTATTCAGTTGACTTATACTTCTGTAGAGATTGTGTTTATTTAATGAAATTGGTAGATAGTAATGACAGACGTTTGAGTGGCCTTTTATGGCTGACATTTTATATGTGTAGTTTTATCATTATTGTTTCCTACATTTTGTTTCATTGCTTACTGGAAGAATGTTCAAAACTACAAATTTAAAACACTTTCTAACAAGTGGCGATGTATTATACAAGGAATATAATTTAATTCACTCAGGAAGGTGAATCAACGAACACATACGTCTATGCATGACCCTAAAATGTGTGCAAGGAGCCTATGGTTTGAAAACAGCCCAAAGGTAAACTTAATCCTCCACTGGCCAGATGCATTCTCATTGAATGTGGGTTTTCATGCCATTTTGATGAATGAGAGTTTTAAGGACAGAAAACTTTACTGCTCATGCTAAGTCTGTTTTCACCATAAGACTGTATTGTTTGTTTAGCAAATGGCTATCACTGTTTGTGTTATTTTATTTCAATATCTGTAATTACCGTAGAAGTAAATAAGAAAACAGTGTGCACACTGACAGGTTTAAACAGTGTTTATGGTAACTGGGGAGAAATAGCCAAGTAATGGAACACTAGAATGGCTGGGGAGGGGCTGCTGCTGGGGGGGGGGACTAAGTTACTTTAGGAGGGTCTGCTCTGGGGGGTGGCATGATCTATTACCTTGCCCATAGTTTACCAGAGCTGCACAGAGTTTGGTGAGTAGCCATTGATCTGCTGAGAATTTCAAACACAATCCGAGGCATCTGTTGATATCTACTGAAAAATAAGTGTCTGTCTGCTCTGCATTGCACTTCCATTCTGTTTTATACTGTACTGCTGTTATTTTCAACTGCATTTCTCACTGTTTTCTGCTGATGTGCACTTTAATTATCTGTAGCATAGGCTAAATCCAGGCATTTCTGAATCTAGTCTGTTTGGCAGTATCTGAGCCAGTTATCTTTCATCATGAAGAGAACCTCTCCACCCTTGTGGCAGGAGAGTGTAGCCAGTGACCGATCTGAGTGAAGATTGTTGGAACAAGGCTCAGTTTTGAACATTTCCATTGGGTAATCAGTTTAAAAAGTGTTTAACTTGCCTTCTATTTAAGCCCCATGTTTGCACGTGTTGGCACTGAGTTTACCAGAGCTGCACAGAGTTTGACGAGTAGCCACTGATCTGCTGAGAATTTCAAACACAATCTAAGGCATCTGTTGATATCTACTGAAAATAAGTGTCCGTTTTCTCTGCATTGCACTTTAATTCTGATTTTATTGTACTGCTGGTATTTTCAACTTTATTTCTCACTGTTTTTTGCTGATTTGCACTTTAATTATCTGTAACATAGGCTAGATCCAGACATTGCTGAAGCTAGTCTATTTGGCAGTATCTGAGCACTAATCCAGCTATCTTTCAACAAGGATGGCCCCTCTGCACCCTTGTGGCAGTAGAATGTACCCAGTGACCAATCTAAGTGGAGATTGTTGGACCAAGGTTCACTTTTGAGTGAGCATTTCCATTGGGTAGTCTGTTTAAAAAGTGCTTAGCTTAATTTCTAGTTAACCCCATTTGCACATAGCTGTGCACTGCACAGCAGGGGTTAGCATTTACACTTATAGATGCAAAGGGCTAGAGAAACAAATTTTCCCCTACTAAACTACTTGTGAACCATCTGAGGCTTACCTGCCTCTCAGTGCATAATACATTTGCACACTGCTGCCAGGAGAGCAGCTAAGCTGTGAAGTTAGCATCATTGCCACTGGGCACCATCCTCAGGTCTCCCATAATATAGTTCACTTTTGGCCCCACAGTTTTACCTGATCCATCTAGCCCACTCCCCACTACTTGTACCAGATTACTCCAGACATGATAAATGGACAGTTTCCTACCATTTCTCCTACCAGCCTGATCGACATGGGCACTCTGAGGCAGTGTAGCAATTGCCTCATCTATACTGACAACTACTTGCTCCTAAAGCAAACAAATACAGTATTTGAGAGATGCAACTATACCATGAAATTAGAATTGGTCCTCTCACATAACAACAAACAAGACATACAACAGGTTCTCAGCACACACACCTTCCTCTCACACAAGAGAAGGTCATGACACATAAACCCACATACACAGAGATGCTCACTAAGAGCCTTCCCAAAGACCAGAGACCTCCCAAGTGCAAACAGTTTTGAACATTTCCATTTGACAGCTTGTTTGAAAATTGCTTAACTTATTTTAAAAACAGGGTTTTCACAGTTGCTACATATGCCCCATGTTTGTTCAGATTTGCACCTGTTTTTACACAGCTCCACAGAGTTTGGTGACCAGCCACTGCTCTGCTATCATCATCTGAGCAATCTAAGGCATCTGTTCACACATAGAGCACCTTCACAAAGCCTATAAATATGCAAGCAAAGCTTGCTGTGTTTTTTACGTGCATCATTTTTACTCCATTGTATGTGTTTAACCCTGTATAGATTGTTGTAATGCCATATGCAAGCTGTAACCTCTTTGCCAGTGCCATGGCATACTGAGCCAGTTTGGAACTACTGGCTCTGCAAGAGGCCACACTGCTGTAACTATTTCCTGAGTATAATACTGTGTAACATTGCACACACAGTCATCATTTTGGTATATGTAACAGGGCTATACTGCAGGGCACCACTGGACGAATCTCAATAGCAAAAGCATACCTTCAGCGGCACATACTTATACTCAGTAATGTTTCTGGTTTGTGATAGTGCACAGTTGTAACCATGTTCTGTTTGATTATGTGGATTTCTGATGGTTGTCATGAGCCAGGGTTTTAGGGCATATCCATCATCTCCAACAAGATGCTGCTGTGGGAAGTCACCTTCACAAACTGTTGGTAGAGGTCACATGTGTGACATATGTGAGTCATGAAAACTACTTAGGTGGCCTACATACACACTGTAATTGAAACCATGGGCATTACAGACCACCTGGCAGTTGATGGAGTCATACCTTTTGTGATTCATGTATCTTCCTACCAGTTCACTATAATGGAGCCTTTATTCCCATATGGGTTTAGTCTATGGGTCGAGTACCTCAGAGAAATGGACTATATCATAAAATTCCAGCATGGTGTTGGCTCTCTTCTCTAAGACATATGGGAACCACAAATGCTTACCCACATGATGAAGAATGACATTGACAGACTGACAGATTATTTCTGAGGCAGATACCTGAGATACCTGCACTGTGTCCCAGCAGGTCACTGAAAGGTCCCTGCAGTTAATATGTGTAAAGCCACACATAACTTTGTATCCAGTGGGTTAGGAATACCTCAGCTCCCACTGGGCTGCATGTGAGGCCACCACATTTCAATGATTTGTTGTGTGATGTCTCTGTTAACATGATACTGGTCTATAATGTTGGTGTCATAGAGGCCATGAAATATTAAATCAGTCAGATGATCCAGCACCACCAGAGGGCAACAGTGAATTTTTTGGCATGTATGCTTAGACACGCTCATAATCCTGTATATTAAGTACCTTTGTCAAAAACACATTAATAAGATTTCCTCAGAATAACGATTAACCGCTAAATATTTCCTTAGTTAAACCTTCTAAAACCAAGTGATTGTTAATCACATGACATGCTTCATTTCATAGAAAATAAATTAAGACACTACAAATACTAACATAATTATTTAGTCCCGAAAAGAAATTTGCATCCAGTTTTATAACAATTATTCCTTTTCTTACTGTAGTGATTCATAGCCATCACTCCTGCTATTTAAATTGAAGCTGTCAATAACCATAATACAGACTGTTGAATACCTTTACAAGAAACCATGTCCATACAAAGCATTTATAGTATCCTTTGATTTGATAGCATAATAATGTTCATGCTCAGTTTACAGGAGCTGTTCTAGGATTGGTGAGCTCTCTCTGATCTCTGGAGTGAATCCAAGTGAATCCAAGGCATCCTTTGAAAATACAGAAAAAAATATTTTTATTCACTGTACTACACTTTTAAACTGTGTATTACTGAATTGCCACCTACTGTTAACTGTTTTTAGCCATTTAACTATTTTTCTGTTTTGCTGTTTCAACTGTTTGCTGTTTGAGATTGTGTTTCCTGCATTTTGGATTTCCTAGTATGTGTGTATTTTATAGCATAGGCTAAAATCAGATTTGCTGAATCTAGACTGTTTGGCATTAACTGAGCACTAAAACCAGCTATCTTACATTAAGAGGGACCCTGCACCCTTGTGGCAGAAGAGTGTAGCAAAGGACCCATCTGAGTTGGAGATTGTTGGAATAAGGCTCAGTACTGGGCATTTCCATTGGCCAACTTGTTTGAAAAATGCTTAACTTATTTTAAAAACAGAGTTCTCACAGTTGTTACATATGCCCCACGTTTGTGCAGCTTTGTACCTGTTTTAACACAGCTCCACAGAGTTTGGTGACCAGCCACTGCTCTACAGTCATCATCTGAGCAATCTAAGGCATCTGTTCACATGAAGCGCACCTTCATACATCACTGCGTAGTGGAGGTAACCATTGGTGGTTATAGACGCAAAAGCTAAAGTAGATTTATTTTTCCTTAGAAGCTGCCCATGCTCCAATTGAGGAGTCCCTTAAACTGTACTTAGCTGCTCAGAGAGCACCTCAGCTGGACTTTCTACAGCATTTGCCACTTTAACTGAAATCTCTTAATCTCTAATAGTCTCCTACCCCTTGAGAGCCCCCAAACTATAGACCCAGCATTAAGCACCCAATTAAACCACACCCTTCCTCATTAAAGTAAGCAAATTTACACCTAGTAGTCAGTTCTCCTCCATTTCTCTTGCCAGCCTGATTGGCATGGGTATCCTGATGCAGTATAGCAATTGTGTCATGTACACTGACAACCCACTACACCTAAACCACTCAAACTCAATTTGTGAGACATGCATATACACTAAGAATTTGGAATCATTGCTCTCTCATTCAAGGAACATTGACACTGAACAGGTTGTCTGCTGACATACTTCACCTCCTGCACAAACCACACTTTCAACACATACACAGAGGTACTCACTAGAAATTTACCTAAACACCAGAAACCTCTGAAACACAAACATGCTTCACCTAATACAGTACCTACAGCACTCATTACACATAAAACCACAAGCACAAGTGTCTCACCAAACAAGCCCCCGAGGCAAAAAACATCTAAACCAAAATATTTGGTCACAGGCAATTCTATAGTGAGATACACAGATGTCCCACTCACCAGGCTGGACAAGAAGAAGGTTATGGTCAGCTGTTTGTCAGATGGCCAGCATCCACCAGATCACCCATGCACTCAAGTCTCTCCACAACAAGTACTGTTATGATTCTGTCATAGTTCATGTTGGTGTGAATGACTTGAGATGTACCTCACTGGACTATATGAAGAGAGACATGACTGAGCTCTCTGAATATGTATCTCAGGCAGGTATGTCCCTAGCCTTGAGCAGCATACTACCTTCCCCTGAGATGATACCACAATATAAACAAAAATGATCGACTCTAACAATTGGCTTAGTTTCTGGAGTCATTCTAAGGGGATCCAGTCCCTGTCAGCCTGATGACATGGCAGATAGACGACTTGCATTGCCAGAGATGGTCTTCATCTGTCACCTCTGGGGTTTCATTTACTGGTTCAGGCTCTTGCCTCCCCCATAATGTTTTTTTAGGCAATGTCACAACAAAATTCCTAATGTAAAAATATCTTCAAAAAGCAACCTGAAAGTTATTCTGCTAAACTTTATGAATATAAATCCAAAACTGCACTCACTGGAAGCAGCCCTCACCTTAGAAGGTGCTGACATCTGTACAGTCACAGAGACTTGGTTTAAGTCCATGGAAAGCACTCCAGATATACTGGGTTATAATGCCTTCCACACATTCAGATCACAAACTGAAAGTGCGAGAACTAAATGAGGTAGAGTATCAGTATTCATCAAAGATAAATACACCTCTAGATTGGTTAAAAAAAATGATTCCCTTGAACTAATCCAGGTCTGGTTGACTTTAGGTAAGACCCCTGTCCAAGTTATTGCCAGTTATAGGACCCCTTCCATGAACCAGGATACCCACAGTGCATACTTGGATCTACTTGAATCACTCAAGATACGGCCAAACACCCTGGTTTTAGGCGAATTTAGCTAACCATCCAAAGTTTGGGTAAATTATACATGTTCTAACACACTTGCCCAAAGTTTCTTCGACTTCATCAACTCCAGTGCCCTGGACCAGTTGGTTGACACCCCCACAAGGGGCCCAAACATTCTACATCTGGTGCTCACTAACATGGGTGTTCATTGCACCACCCAATGTATGTGGCCCTCTCGAGTGAGATCTGATCATAAATTAGTCTCATTAGAAGTGGCAATAACATCAACTCCCCCCCCCCCCCCATTAGCAGCAACTAAACTAAAAAACTTCTCCAAAGCCAATTACAACCTAATATGTGATGGCATTAATAGCTTCATAGTCCCTGCCCTCACTGTTGGCATGGACACTTATACTGGAATTTACACCAATGCCTTGTATAAGCATCTATACAAACGTATTGACTCAGCTGTACCTGATAGGATAAAAATAAGACACCTTTGAAGGCATTCTAAAGCTAACTATGAATCCAAATTAGCATCCTTCACTAAGGATAACCATAAGGCCTTCTTTAGCTACATCAGAAACTTTGAAGGAAAAACCCAGAACTGCGCAGAACTGGTTATTAATGGCACCACATATACTGAACCCACAGAAACAGCCAACCTTCTAGCTGACAGGTTCAGTGAAAACTCCCCCCCCCCCGTCCAAGCCACATATCCCCATAAGCATCCCTACCACCTGCCCTCCACCTTGTATCTCCAAGAAGCAGATCATACATGCTCTCTCCAAAGCCAAAAGCACAGTCTCTGTGAGACTTTCTAATATCCCAGACTGCATTCTAAATGGATTAAAACAGGAACTAGCTGCACCACTGGGTACTCTTTTTAACCACAGTCTAAGCACTGGTTTTGAGTCTGCTGAATTGAAAGCAGCAACCATCACCCCGTTACATAAAGGAGGGGCCTCCACAGACCCTGGGAACTATAGACACACAAGCCTGACCAGCCTAATCTGCAAGGCTATGGAAAGAATAATCATGGACCTTATCAACAAAGATATAGAAGACAAATGCTTGACCCGATCTAGTCTGGCTTTGTTAAATGGAGATGAAGGCAAATCTGTGCATACGGTCTACTTGGACCTGGCCAAGGCCTTTGACACCATTCTCCAATCAGGCATCATTGATAAACTTACCCAGCTGGAGATCAACCCGGATATTGTCAAGTGGGTTGCAAACTGGCTCATTGATAGAACACACATAGTCAAAATAGGTGACTCTACCATCACCAGCAGACCCATAACCAGTGGTGTTCCACAGGGATCTGTGGTGGGACCCCTATTTTTTGGAATCTACTTCTCGGATGTACAGACTAAAACAAAAGGCCTATGGCTGACAAAGTTTGTTGATGATTGCAAACTGGGTGCAGTCATCAAGTCCTCAATGATGCCAACATCCTACAAGAGGGACTTACACAGACAAACAACTGGTACGAAAGTCATGGGCTAAAACTCAATGCAAAAAAATGCATTAGCATCCGCTTCAGTAAGGGAGACATCCCTGCAAATTACTACATTAATAACACCCTAAGCACACAATCAGTGGTGTGAGATTTGGGCACACAGGTTGACAGCAACCTTTCCTTTGACCACCATGTCTCCACAGTGGTAAGAAAGGCTTTCTACTTTGCCCACCTCATAAGAAAGAGAATTGCATGCAGAACAAAAGAGGTTGTTACCCCCCTGTACTTTTCACTCATCAGGCCAATAATAGAGTACAGTGCTACCTTTGTTATGTACCTTACCAGGCACCTGCAGCAACTAGACAGACCTCAAAGAGTTCTTACAAAGAAAATTCAGGGTCTTCAGCATATATCATATGTTGATAGACTGAAATCACTGTCAATATACTCTGTCTTATGGACTACTCAGAAGTCACCTCTGCCTTGCATATAAAGCAATTTCAGATCCTGCTGTAATTGAAATGCTGCACATTCATAAATCAAATGTTACAAGATGCACTTGCTCTAGGGAACTCAACCTAGTATGTGACATCAACATGTCTTGCTGGAGAGACACATATGTCTCACAGAGGTTACCGCTCCTCTGGAAGAAACTTCCAGTTCAGGTAAAGCAGAGCCCCTCAGTGACCCTGTTTAAGTGTAATTTGGATGACTGGATGAGAAACCACAAATTCACCCTGGGAGTTTCACCTGTGTTCCTCTTGGACAGGGGCAATAGTTGTTGATTTAGTTCTGCTTAATACCTTGATATTCTTGGGAACAGGGGTTGAACTTGACTAGTCTTGTAAGGGCCCTAGGGCTGTTAGCCTAGTAACCTATGATCCTATGATCCTATATATTCTTTTACTTAGCATCTTTGTAGTTTTTCCCATATAGAAACATGACAGTAAGTACAGCTAACTAGGTATACTGTAAAAATCCTAGGCAATTAAAACAGCCCTTCACTGGAATGGTGTAGTTCAAGTGTACTGCACTTGAACATGCCTTTGTTTTTATTTGTAACATGATTTCCACTGTGATGTTTTAACAGATTTTCTATTTATTGCATCCTGTAGTGTAGCCCCGGGTGCAAACTGTTGAGAGGGCATGATCAGCCAATCCCAGTCTCTCTCTTTAATGCAATACCACCTTTTAAAAAGCTGGTATTGTATTTGCGGTCAGACCTGAGTGCTGTAGTGCTCTATGTGTGGTCTAAACTATAGCAACTGCTAGCTACGTTGTAGCAACCAGTTTGCTGCAGTTTAAAAGCAAAAAAAATATATATATATATTTTTAAACTAAATCCTGAGCACTGTAGAACTCCATGCAAGCAGGATATAAACTGCAACAACTGTTTGGTATATTTGTAGCAAGCAGTTTGATACAGTTTAAAAATATATTTTTTTAAATAAAACATGAGCATCATAGTGCTCCATGTAGGCAGGGTATAAACTGTAGCAACTGTTTGCTACAGTTTAAAAGAAAAAATATTATCTTTTATTATTAGAATGTTATTATTATTTATTATTATTATTATTATTATTATTATTATTATTATACTTTTTATTGAAATTGACTTTGTCCCTCTGTCTGTCTGTCCCTCTGTAGTTATGTCACGTTCCTCAATGCACTGAGCTGCTCAGGGTGCTGAAGTACTGTGTATTGCATAATGATTGCTTCCCACTGGCTGTAGGTGCTGCCTGCATTGTTTTCTTTCCACCTTTTTAGTTTTTAAGTAAAAATATAAGTAAAGAAAACCTTTTTTTAATAAAGAAATTTTTTTATTCAGTTGCTCTAAAAAGTCAAAAATAAGGAATAACAGTGGAGACTTTGCAAAAGAAACACAGACAAGCTGATTTCAGAAAAGCATTTGAGGTTGGTTTTGCTGATTCTGTTAATGATGCACCAGAAGAAGTAGCAGGAATCAACAAAACCAACCTTGAATGCTTTTTTGAAATCAGCTTGTCTGTGTTTCTTTTGCAAAGTTTTCACTCTTCTTCCTTATGTTTTACTTTATAGAGTGATTGAATAAAAACCATTCTTAGTTAAAAAATTGTTTTTTTACTTATATTATTTTACTAAAATATGTTGAAGGAGGGTTGAGAGCAGGGCACAAAAATGTGATCTGAATGGCTTTGGCATGAGGGAAGGGGGGTGTCAAGCATCTGGCCACCTGGTTGGTGTGTGTCAGTAGAAGGAGCGTCCATTTTACTTTTTACTCCTCTTCAGTGGAAGACCTGATGGGGATGTAGATCTAACTGCTCTAAACTGATCAATTATAACGTAGTGATTGGCTTATTTACTCTTGAAGAGCTGAGGGAGTGGGATGCTGGTTCATATTACTCGCCCAGGTGCTGGTTGTTCCAGCTACACTTCTGATATCTCTCTCTCATATACAAAACAAGGCCTTTTGCATGGCAATTTTGAAAGATCATTGTTACCAAATAAAACTTTCTAATTAGACTTCATAATGTTTTGAATCTTTTGAGTGCCAGGTCTTTATGTAATGCACATACCAGTCTCAAAATCTGTTTTATTTCCACTTTCATAATTACATTCATCTCAATATTAGAAACAATAGGCTTGTAAACAATATTCCGACCTTCACAAACCTCTCTTGAGACCATTTCCTTTTCAGGACTATATGAATATGCTAGTATTCACAGCTTGCTTATTTAACATTCTTTGAGATGAAGTATGTTGCATTATTAACAATCACATGATTTTGGATGGGTATACATTAGGATCTGTTTAAATAGTTAATTCCTATTCTGAGAAAGTCTTATTAATTTATTGGAGACAAGGTGCTTAATAATAAATGATTATACTATTACTGTTATTTTTCTGTATCAGTTTGCATTTTTATGTTTATTTTGATTTGTTTTAATGCTGTTAATAGTCTCAGTAATACCATTCTGTGTGCATCGTAAGCATTTGTCATGAACATATCTTCAGCCATTCAAGCAGTGTAACCAATCACAATGGTAACTCTGCCCCATTCACAGCCCCATTCACACTGTGAAAAAAATCATGCACTGCACATAACAAAATGTACACATACCTCACAAAAGCAATCCCCAACTATATCAACACAATTGAAATAAAACAAAACAATTTAGAACAGAAATTTTAAACAATAATGAAAACAAATATCATGAATGTAACCCGTCATTCAGAAAACTGCATTAATGGCAAATCATATCTAAAGACAGAAAAGTAAAGTGTATACCCCAGGATTCAACAAGCTCTGCATGGTGTGCAGGAATAGTGCAAGAGCTGCTGCATGCAATATGGCTGACGAGCGATCCAGGAACGAGCTCCCGGGACATGCACGAGCGCTCCTACACTATTCATGCACAGACACCACTGCTATATGCTAATTACCCAAATTGCAGATAAAAAACATGCAAATGAGGTGAATTAGCGATCCAGGAAGCAGGCAGGTGTCTGTGCAGGAATAGAGTAACCTGCAGAAATGTGTTCGGTTACGAATACATTTCTGCAAATTCCAAAACAGAGGCATGACAGCTCCAAAGAAAGCATGTATTCAATGGAATAGGCATGCCAATGGCTAAATATATGGCCACTGGCACGATAAATAGTTGCAAAATTATAAAAAATAACTTTTGTTTTGGCTGATTTTGGTTGTTTAAGTGTAGGGCAGCAGTGAGCAAATGGGATCGGGCCGAAAATAAGAAAAAAGTTGGAAATAAGCTTTTAAACCCAAAACAGCATTTTGCCACGATAGTCAATGGCATGCATAAGATAACAATACCAGGGAGTAGTGGTTGCTAAGGGGGAAGGCTGAGTGTGAGTGTGGTAACTGTGAATTAGATTTCTGTTTTATGCAAATGAGGTGATTGATACTGAATCACAGATTTCCTGTCAGTGTTAGTTTGCACTCAACTGTGTAGGTGCAGCTATATAACAGTGCAAGTCTAAGAGCTGAATGACTTCATAAGGGGGTGTGTCATGCTTGCTGTAAACTCACTGGAGCTCTGTGGCTTGTGTTTGCCCTTAGCTAAGCACAGCTAAGGAAGGGGGTGTGTCAGATGTTCTTGAGCACTGCGCATATAGCCTAAATGGGTGTGCGCGCCATGCACCAGGTTTTAAACAAAAAAAAAAAAAAAAAACAGGAAATATCAGCTCTGTTCACATCTGAGCACTGAGTATGCGCAGTGCGCCTTGGGACTTAAATGGGAAGCCAATGGGAAGGGAAAACAATAGTAGGAAAGCAATCAAGGAGAACTAGCATAGCTGACAGGTGGAATGTATCAGAATCAGCCAAATACACATGCAGCAGCCCAGCACACTACTATAAACTATGCAAACACCCTTCAGACTGGTTTTTGGGGAAACAGCAGTAGGAAGGCAATCAAGGAGAGCTAGCATAGCTGGCAGGTGAAATGTATCAGAATCAGCTAATTACACATGGAACAGTCTAGCACACTACTATAAACTATGCAAACACCTTCCAGTCTTGTTTTTCCCACAAGCTCCACACCACTGGTGTACACAGGTGGGGAAATTTTACCTGACAAAACTAACAAAATGTTAGGGGCTGCAGTTGCTCTCATACATCAATATGTGCAAGAGGCTGAGGGTGGTGAGTATGTGAATGCTGATGACTAACCCACAGTGAGGAGAAGGAGAAGAGTGTACAGACCCAGGGTAACCTACCAGCGGCTACATGAGCTGGAGATAGTGGAGTGCTATAGGGTGAACAGGGACATTCTACAGCAAATTGTTGAGCTGTGCCTGCCACGCCTCACACACAGAACCAACAGAGGGGAACCCATCCCAGTTGATATCAAGGTATGTGTAGGCTTAAGAATACTAGCCACAGGTACTTTCCAAAGGCCAACTGGGGATATCATGGGTATCTCACAGGCATCAGCATCCAGGGTACTCCAGCAGTTACTGAATGCCATGTCAGGACATGCCAGAGAGCATGTATATTTCCTCAACACCCGTGAGGTGTTGACTAGTAATATGCGTCTCTTCCACCAAATAGCAGAATACCCTGAGGTAGTGGGTGCTATAGACCGCACACAACTACACATCAAAGCACCACCTGGAGAGCGGGGAGGGTTTACATAAACTGCAAGGGCTTCCCCCTGTCAGCTGCCAGATTGTGTGCAATGCCCAGAGCATTATCTTGAATGTGTGTGCTGGCAGCCCTGGAAGCTATCACGGCTCCCACATCTGGCATATGACACAGCTGTACCAGTCATTTACCAGTGGGGACATCCCATATGGCCACCTAGTGGGGGATGCTGGTTATGTACTGGAGCCGTGGCTGATGACACCCCTCAGAAATGCACACACACCCGAACAAGAACTCTATAATGACGCACATGCACAAACTAGAATCATAATAGAGTGCGTGTTTGGGATGCTCAGGTCACAGTTCTGCTGCCTGGACATATCCATTGAAGCCTTGCAGTACTCTCTAGCTACATGTACACAAATGTTCATAGTATGTGCCATGCTACACAGTATGATCCTGTGGAAATAGCTGCAGCAGGAGCAGCATGGAGCAAGGCCACACAGCCCCCCACCATTGCCAAGGCCATCACAGACACAGAGTGACTCAGAGGAGGAACTACCTGAGCCTGCCCATGTAGGCAGAAGGAAGCATGCCCAGTATGCCCAGGCCTTGGCAAAGAGACAACGCATAACACATACACTAACACGGTAGGCACCCAGAGAATGACACCTCTCTCTGACTCGCACATACAATAAAAGGGATGCCAAACATGACACTACCTGTGCTTTACCATGTATAGGGAGTATACTATGTGCATCCGACATAGTCAGCCCTCCAGCACCATCCTCAATACTGGGACAGACACAAGGTAAGTCAGTCTTCCTATCAATTGCTGACTGGAGTAGCATGTTCTGACAGTTGTATCTATGGTATGGACTTGAGCATGCAAGGGAATTGGGTGGCTGAATGGGATGGCAGCAGATAGTGGACATCTAAATGGGCAGCATGAAATCCATAGCAAATACTGCTGTCAACATAATAGGTAGTACTAGATAAGGTGACAAATCCCACTGCAGTACATACCATGGGCCAAATGTGTGTCTATAGGACACACACATGCTTGTCATTGTGTCTCACATACCCACTACCAGCCTCAGCCAGCAGGACAGGTGTAGATGACCATAAAGAAAGGTTGGTCTAAGACCTCCAATTGATGGCAATGGTTAACAGCTCCCCTCCTGACCTACACAGACAGACTACAACAGGTCTGGCAGTTGTATGTCAGTTCTGAAGGGTAAGAAGTCTGAAACTGAAATGTAGGTCAATAAAACCTAAGATCTGTACACTACTGATTTGCCTCCTGTCTGCATGATAGGTCAGAATACAAAATGAAATGGAAGCCAAAAGAGTACCTAAAATACCAGTACAGTCATAGCAAATGTTTAAAGTTGTCAGGTGTGCCCCCCCAACCCCATGTAGAAATGCAGTAACATGTAAGTGTGAGGTGTAATAACAGTGGAGCATAGATTTCCCGAGCTGGCCCAATCTACAGGATAGATTGTTGCATGTGCACAATATGGTGGTGTCCATGTGTTAGGTTGTCATGTGTTCAATATTGTGTGGAAATGGTCAGCTTTTAGGCATGGAGGGTTGTGTGTTGGTGGCCTATGGGCAGTACTGTGGATGACAGGGCCATGTTCTGACAACTGCAGTGCCAACCACAATGCTTTTCAGCAATACCCATGTCAGCAGTTGTCCATACTCACTGTCCAGATGTCAATATCTGTCACTGTCTGAAAGATGGACATGCCATGAATGTGGGCCCATACATACACACAGTACACAGGTGGAAGTACCCTAGACAGAGTGCATAAAATTTAACTACCAACTGCACACAACTTTGGAATTGTACATACAGGTTTGCAGCACATTAGTTGCCTGTGTAATATGGAATACTGATGTAGTCTGGACAATCACTGGCAGACCACAAAAGCACAGTTATGAAGAAATGAGAGACTGCCTATGTCCCTGCACAAGGCAGCATAAGGGGAATGTCCCAGGTATATCTGTGAATCAGTTGCAAGTAGCTTCCATATCACACATGCACTCAGCTCACCCCACTATCAGACACAGGTTTATCACAGGTCATATCCCTGCTGTTGGGAATAAGTACAGTATGACCGTACTTCTGTATGGGAATACCCACAGAATTCAGCATGCTGAAGAGGTGTCTTATGCAGGTGTGTCCCTAGTTGTAAGCAGCACCCTGCATACATTTGGACCAATGGGTGAATATGTACAGGAACTATTGCCATTAACACCTCAAACACTTACCCTGTCATGCCAGGTGAATCCACTAGCTCGCAGCCTGGGAATGTAGGAGTGACAGAACACACTGGCGTGCTACAGATGGCCTGCATTACTACCAAATGGCCTACATTCCTCTGTCAAAGGCCTGTGCCTCACCTGTAGTGCCAATGTATGGTATCTCATGGTGTCCCAAATAACAAACTAACACAGTCAACAGAACACAAATGCAAGGCCCTATTGACAAATCTCAGTAGCATGCCCCCCTGTCCTACTGCATGAAATGAGGGCCAATCCATAAATACTGCTGTGATGAAGGGCCAACTATAGGGATACTTCTCAGATATCGCTTACATAATGTTAGCATGAGGATAGAATAACAGATTGGGGGGGGGGTGTAGATGCATGAACATCATGGAGTGAGTGAAGTCTGAAACTTTGATGTTTGCACATACTACCCCTGCCTGCAAACCCAGTAATGGGTGGCTACTAACCTGCTCGTAAACCACAATGTGAAAGGGAACTGACCAGATGTATGAGCCTTGCCTGTGGGTAACCTGGGTGAATCTCTACAGCTGAGAGGTATGGCCACAGCAGGATATGGCCGTTCTGTTAAGTTGATATATGTACAACAAGGGGATCCTCAGTCACCATACTAGCAAGCTGCTGGACCATTTACACAGACCCATCAGCAAGTGTCTGTAGCTACCCCTCCAGAATGGCAGGAGTGTGCAAGAATGTGTAGGCTGCGGACCACAATACCGGACTCTGCTTCATTCATCTTGTATTTCCCAGTAAATAACTGTGAGCAAATAATTTATATATGTCAGTAGCTGATGACATACTACATCACAGTAAAACAGTACATATGTCTGAATATCTCTGCTAACACCAACCATGTAACACAAGCAGCATAGGCAGCAATAGTTACAGTATTTCCCTATCTGTTGCCCAGTGTGACTCCATATTGTCATCCTATCTACAGATATCCTGCAGAAACAGGTTGCTATCTATAGGTTGAGAACACCAACCAGTGGACTGGAGTACAACCCTGCCTGGAATGGATTCACACACTCAATACAGAAGGTGATACTGGGCATGCTCCTACACTTAGAGAAATGAAGTCCATGTCTGACCACACAGTGGAGTATACATATTTGTCATTTGCAGATGTCTGTGCACACACACCAATTTGTACAGCATTTATGCTTCACACACACATTGGATAGGAATACTCACACATATCCAAGGCCAACACACTATATGTCAAAGATATACACACAGAGATGTGGGGAAGAGAGAGACAGTCAGTGACAGATAAAATTCCATTATAAGGCCTGTCCCACCCACTACACATCCAATTGGCCAATATCGCATGATGTGCAGATGTCAATCAGTATATTCATTCCTTGTGGTAGCCCTCAGCCCTATAGTGTCTGTGGTGCTTGTGATAACTGTGTACCACAATAGTAAAAAACAGTATTCATGTAGCATTTGTATACTCAGTCCTGTCAAATGTAAAGTTGTGTGTGACTCTGTGTGTGTGTGTGTGTGTGTGTGTGTGTGTGTGTGTGTGTGTGTGTGTGTGTGTGTGTGTGTGTGTGTGTGTGTGTGTGTGTGTGTGTGTGTGTGTGTGTGTGTGTGTATTTCCAGAGGAATGATTGATGGCCCATTCACACACACTGCACGTCCCAATGCCCATGTTACCACTTCTGCTGATGTCAGTCACCTTGAAATAACCCTTTGTTCAAGTCTCAGTCCTATAAGCTCTATGGCGCTTGTGATAACTGCATAATACCATAGTGTAGCAAACTACTTAGGTAGGAGTTCTAATTCTGGTCCTGGAAAATGTGTGTGTGAGTCTTTTCTGACACCTGTTTTTGTGGTCATTCACACTTACTGCACTTCCCTCACACTTACTGCACTTCTCTCACTTCTCCTTTGAGCACTGCAGCTGATGTCACTCACCTTCAAAGATACCTTTGGACAACTCTCTAACATATAACTGCTATGGAGCTTGTGATAACTGTATAACACTATAGTACCAATACATAGCTAGGTAGGGGTTTGAAACTAA